>NC_048306.1:73582423-73801512 GCF_013100865.1 Trachemys scripta elegans | reverse complement strand
GGCCCCGCACCGGCCCCGGCCAAAGAGGCCCCGGCCGAGCCCTCCCTCCCTCCCGATTTTCCCGGACATGCCCGGCTTTTGGGGATTTCCCCCCGGACGGGGATTTGAGCCCCCAAAAGCCGGACATGTCCGGGAAAATCCGGACGTATGGTAACCCTATCCTAAAAGCAAAGGCAAATAAGAAGAACCCAACACTGATTTTTAAAACCTCATGCTTTTAGGGGCTTTGATTAGTGATTGCTTGGTGCTGAGTGCATTGAAAGCTTGGGGATGGCAATTCTGAGTTCCATTCATCAGCTATCATCCTCTTTATTTCCTTTAAACACTGATCGTTCACTCGCCCTTAGGGTATTCATGGCATCAGATTTCTTGCAAAGTACCCAAGTGGCATACATCAAGTAATTGTTAAATTACTTTGTCTAGCATTCTGGAATCCCTGTGGTGTTCCCATTGGAATGTCCTGTAGGTCTGCACTGCCTCTGCACCTAACATAAGTAGCCTTGTAGAGCACTTCACCCTTTCAGCTTTCTCTTCAATACCCCTGGTTTGCAGGAAAATCTGGAAGCATTGCAATCAGCTCCTCCACTTTTCTGTCAGCTCGCCTCTTGGACTGAGGGATTTTGGGGGCTTCATTTGATTTTTTTTTTTTTTGCCAAATATTTAGTTGTTTTTGCCAAATATATTAGTGTGATAAAGGTTTAACTCTCAGGAGTGCAGGTATGAGACTGCAGTTTAATTATTGGCCCCACTCACAAAGTTATGGGTCAGGTTTATAAAAGCTTAATATCAGATCTGGTAAAAGTTTTCCACATTATGAGCTTGGACAAAAATTGCCAATTTTTTTTTTTTCTCATCAAAAAGAGGACAATTTTAGGATGACAACTATAAAGATGGTCAAATGTTCAGCAAACCATTGATTTTGAAGACAGGTAAAGTTTTTGCAAATTCCAGGGTTTTTTTGGTATTGTTTCATTGTGTTCAGTTTTGTTTAAACCAGTTCTTCATACGCTTGCCATGAGTCAGTATCAACTGATTCCAGTGGCTGTTGCTACAAGAACCATGAGAATTTCTCTTTAGGTCATACATGACTGTGACCATAAGTGCCCCTCAATGCCAATGGACGTACAGTTCTGTAGACTCCCATGAGCCCTGACATGCTTACTATGCCTTATATATTACAGACGTATTTATTTGTAAAGAGTGTCATGTGAAGTATCAAAGGAAAGCTGGTGAGACAGAAGTCAGTAATATCATTGTGTGGTATACAGAGGTGTGTAAAGAGTAACGTATGTGTGCCAGAACTATGTTCCTAAAATATGTTTTAGTTTGTCCTACACAAAGCAATATTCATTTACCTATCTGCCCAGAGCCAGAGACACTGAAAGTTACATTTGCATCTGAGTCAACAGGAAAAGTAAATTGGGAGAAAGATGAAGAGGACAGTATGGCATCAGCACACACATAGCAGGGGAAGCGAACTTCTGGGGATGCACTTCAAAAGAATACATGGCAAAGATTTATTGGCTTATAAGAAGGGAAGAGAACCCTGATGTTATCTGTCACAGAGGAAACAAAGAGGCCAGTGCTCGTTGCTATGTGGATCTTCAACCATGTTGGTGATGCTGAAAAGTAACTAAGTCAGAAAACTGCTTTAGACAAAGCATGGAGCCTGCTAAGGTTATATGCAGACTCTTAGGGAACGTCTACATAGCAAAGACAAACCCACAGATGGCCCATGCCAGCTGATTCAGATTCACAGGGCTCAGGCTGAGGGGCTGTTTCATTGCTGTGCAGTCTTGCGGTCACAGACCTGCAAGGTGGGAGTGTCCCAGAGCTCAGACTCCAGTCCAATCCCGAAAGTCTGCAAATTGAAGACTAGCACTAATCGCCATCATTAGTGTCCTGATCGCCACTCTAGAAATGTAGATTGGCATTGCTCAATATATATTCCTCCCTTTCCAATATTTAATTAGTTCTGGAGCCAATTTAGAAAACTCAGGGGTCATTGCCTCTGCCAATAACTTTTTACAGTACCTTGCTCTCCTTTCCTTATTTCCAAATAAGATACACATTTCTCTCACTCAACAACATACTTTTCCCATATTGACAGTCATCTCTCATTACATAAATCATTTCAGCTTGTAAGGAGAGAGGCAATGAAGATAGCTGCTTCCTTCTGCAGCTGATGTTTCAGTAAATGGTTTTCCTGCTACAACTCATTTGAGACTTTGCTGAACCTTAACAGAGTAACTAAAGCACTGAAGATTTTATTTACTTTTTTGTGAATACTGAGGAGAAAGCCAGTAATGAACAGGTCCTAACACTAATCAGTGTGTCACCAGTTCTGTATCTCTTAACATTGGTGTTCTGTATCCACAGTTACTCCAGATTTACACCAAAGTAACTGAGAATAGAATTGTGCCTTATGACATCTGACGATACCATTATTAAAACTCGGATATTATAAACTAAAGAAGTAAAAAATTCCTTTGCTATAGGAAGGTGCAATCTGTGTTATCAGATCTATTTTCAAACTGGCTACCATCCATGACCATAAACACTAAAATGAATGTAGTAGTTGAAAGTACTACCATCAATGCAGAGTTGAATTAAATACTTGATCATTTGAATATTCCCAGATAAACTGTTAATGGCTTTCTTCAATCATTTGTTTCACTTCTCCATCTCTTACTGCATAGATATTTTTAAACATCAGTCACAAACAGGCACAAGATAAAGTTCAAGTCAGATGTTCAGAAATACTGTTGGCCAAATTCTTCTCTCAGTTATATATGTGCAACCCCACTGAGGTCTGTCGATGCACATTGACATTTGAAGTGTCTTTTAGCATTATGTAACTATTGCAAAAAATCAAAGCATTCCTAGCATATCACTACTCTGTTCCAGCAGTCTTTCACTAAATAATAAAAGGGCAATATAAATCCATGGTGTAACAGCACTGACTTCAAAGGATTTAGACACTTATTTCCGCAAAACCCAGAGGTAATGAGACACAAGGATTTGCTTCATTGTAATACCAAGAGGGCCCATCTGTGAGCTGGATTTATGTTTTTCTGTGGGGTTTTGATGGTTCAAACCCAACTCGAATAAAGCATTAAATTCCATGTGTAAGCTCAACAGTCAGCAAGCCCCGTCAACTGCTTTTACCAATCTAATTTTGCAAAACCAATGAGGAGTCCTTATGGCACCTTAGAGACTAACAAATTTATTTGGACATAAGCTTCCTCCCTTCTTGTCAACTGTTGACAATAGCCCACTTCCACCTTAATTGAATTGGCCTCGTTAGCACTGACCCCCCCACTTGGTAAGGGAACTCCCACCTTTTCATGGGCTATGTATTTATACCTGCCTCTGTATTTTCCACTCCATGCATCTGATGAAGTGGGCTTTAGCCCATGAAAGCTTATGCCCAAATCCATTTGTTAGTCTCTAAGGTGCCACAAGGACTCCTCGTTGTTTTTGCTGATACAGACTAACACAGCTACCATTCTGAAACTAATCTAATTTAGGTATCACTAACTTGGCATTCTGAGAACACTTGGTTAGAAAGATGTCAATTTCATGGTGCGGTCACAAACATGCACATGATTTACAAAACACAGATCCCTGAAACTGTAGTTCCAGCAATGCTCACAGACTTTGGCACCCCATCCCTCTTGTATTCAAGCTACTCTTGAGTAATTCAGCTATTAGCTGCACCTGTAGGCAAGCCTTTCAATCCCACCTCAGCTCTATTTTTAGTTCATAGCATGCTATTTAGAGCTTGCAAAACAATATTTTTTAAACTTTTTTATATTGTGAATCTGGGACATGAAGAATATATTATATAGACAAACAGTCCACTCCACAATCAATCTGTTGAAGACAACAGAAGATGATATTTTGGACAATACAGCCTTTATTCTGGCTGTAAAATAAGATAAGGAATTTATTAGACGGCTCAGTGGTGTTGTAAAAAGCAAGCAAGTGAGATTCAGTAACCACCTCTTGGATAGTAATTGAAATATCAGAGACAGATTCACTCCACTGGTACAACAGCAGAATATCCTCCTGGAACAGAAGCTCAATGAAATGAGACAAGCCATCTGCAATCTTTCCTCTACCAGGGGCCCGAAGGCAACCTATGTACTCCAAAGGTAGGCAGGAACAATCCAAGACAGGACAGAGCTGGGCAGTAATTTTCTGACAAATGTTTTTTCATTGTAAAACACCAATTTGCTGAAACAAATTTTTGTGGGAACAGGTCAACTTTTGGGAATATTTCTCAGATCCATGATGGAATTTGTGGTCAAAAACAGAGAGACGGAAAGGCAACCTACTGGTTAGGGCATTCATCTGGAATGTCAGAGTCAGTCTCACTCTCTTTCTCAAGCTGGAACTGTTCCACTTTGCGTAAGTAATTAAATATTCATTAGGGCAGGTAGAGTCTGACTCCATAGTCCAATGGTTCTGGGATTCACCTCAGAATGGGAGACTTAGGTTCAAATCTCTACTCCAATGAATAATTATTGATGCAAAGTAGAATAGCTCCAACAGAGGGGTCTGAGAGAGCCCCACCTCACAATAGCCTGGTAGTTAAAGGATTCATCTAGGATATGGAGATCTGGGTTCAAGTCATTGCTCCAAATCAGGAAGAGCAAGGAGTTGAAAATCCATCTCCCATATCTTCTGTGTGTGCCCTAACCAACTACCTATTCTGGGGGTGGGTTTCTTTTTCGTGTGTATGACCAAAATCAAAACTTTGAAAGGTCTTAGTTGTGTCCAGATGCAGAACAAGAAAATGGTGAAATCTAATAAAAAAGTTCACAAGTTGGCAAAACCCTTTCTTGCAGAACTCTAGATGGAACCAAGCAGGCCTGAAGACCTACTGACTCAGTGCTTCTCCCACTCATTTTTCACGGGCAGGCCTTCTGTAAAGGACAAATTGGATTTCAAAGCTGCCCCACCACAGTAGATGCCCAGAAGGCCCCACTTCTGCAGAGTTACCCCACAGGCACACTTGTAGATCACATCGGACAGCCTGTATGAATTTTATGCTTGCCTAAGTACAAATCATTGTTGCACCTTTTGTCACTTGTAATTTATGCACATTTTTGTGACTGAATCAATTGATGGAATGCCAGTATTTTCAGAAAACAACTGCTAATGACCCTCTCTCCCTTCACCACCATGCCCACGGCTCCATTATATCACAGACATCAGAGAGCAACAAAATAGCTAAATAGTTTCCTGACAGAAATTAAGAGTTATTTAGTCCCACTCTCTCCCTGACCAAAACCACTTTTGTTAAATCATTAGCTGAAGTCAAATTAGGCTGCTTGTTAGAGAAGCCTGATCAGTCATTAGCCATTTAGACTCCTGCATGGGACTAAATACTTCAGCATTTGGCTGCTTGGATATTAACAGCTAATGCCTTTTGTTTATATGTAAATGCCTAGAATGTGTATTAGAAACATGTTACAAAGAACAATATATCATCAAACTATAATTTGGGTTTTGCACAATTTTTCATGGAACTCAAAGTATTCTTGGCATATTTTTAGAAAAAAAACCTAATCTGTCCCATCGCCCCTGCCACCAACAGCAGCATCCCAGCCATCCTCCTTGTAGAAGAAAAAAATGCACATCTTTGCCCATCATCGAGATGCAGTAGTTTTTCCTTGAAGCAGCTGTAGAAGTGCTTGCTAGGAAAGGGATGCTCAGAGGCCTTTGCTAAAATGCATAGAACTGGGTTGCTGAATTTGTCTATATGGTGGATCTGTGTCAGCTGCCTACAACATCACAGATAGTTATTCAGATGCTGGGGTGGCATAATTGTGGGAATTATCAAGGTAGTAAATAAGTAGTGGGGGAACTGGTTACCATGGAGTTACCAGAATTAACGAAGGCTACAGGCTAACCAAGACTGATCCCTGCTTCACAATAATAAATGCTAATACTTGGTCTCATGTAGCACCGTACTTTTTGCAAACATTAATGAACTGGGCCTTAATACACAAATGAAGCAGTAAGTATTATCTTCACAGAGAAATTGAGGGCTAGGTTATGCCCTGGGCAACATCAATGGGGATAGATGGGAGCAGAGGGGTTGCAGCTAATGTCCTCAGGAGGAATTCTCCTAACACAGAATACATTGCAAGACTTGTTAGGCAACACATACTACCATGCTTGCATTGAAGAGGATGCAGGGCATTCCCTCTGTCACATTATAATGGTAGAGTCAGAGAAAAACCCACTTTCTTCTACCACACAACAAACATCAAATGCTCTGTCTCTCACCACCACACTGGGGAAGTTTAAGCAGAAATTCTTCCGTGAGGCAGTTTATGAGATTGGAGGTAGGACAGGAGCAGAGGGAATCAGTGTACTTGATGTTGCCTAGGGTAACATTTGAACTGTAGCCAAGGATAAAAGGTATCAGGTATATTTAGGATGTAGAGATGAAATTTACCTATTAATTAATGTTATAACCCAGGGCCTCAGGCCTGTAAAATATTTAGCTTAGTCAAATTAGGGTTTAGGATATGTGAGCTATATAATAAAGATAAGTTAAATTGACTATAAGCTTGCTGAGCTTGTATCTATGTTTGTGATATGCTGATGTTTTGAAAATAACTGCTAAGTTTGGATAATAGTGCCTACAGGAGATCAGCAGGCACCACAAGATGACCAGAAATAGATGGGGTGAAATGTTAGAGGCTTATTTAAAGTAGCCACTTGTAACTATGGTAATAAGGTGACAAAAATATTAATGAGTATAAGGGGAACTAAACAAGTTAGCCTATGGAGAATGGGGCATCCCAAAAGTGATGGGATGTGGAAGTTCAAATAAAGAAAAGGCATGAAATGAATTCCGGTGGACATCAGCGTAACACATTATAAAAGCTATATTTTGGCCTGCATGCCTTGGGAGGAGGAAGATGCCAGGATGACAACTGGTGGTGGATGATGAGGAGAAGGAAGATTAATTTTGGAGTATTCCACAAGGCATAGTGTGAGTAATGCAAATAGTATGCATTCTGTATTAGTCTCTCTCTCCTTTACTGGACTGCAGTGTGTGTATTGTTTGGTTGGTGAATAAGACTAATTATTATAGAAAGAGCACAGTGTAGTCTGTGGTACACTATGGGGGTCCCCCTTCTGTTTGTAACCTCTCTATTGTAATGGATCTTGGGGACTGAATTCTCAGATTAAATTAGTTGTAAACCCTCATCTTGTGGTGGGCAAATAGTTAAAGTATGGATAAGGCTACAAAACTATAACTCAGTCTTTAAAATGTGCCTCAGTTTCCCTATGGAGATAACATACTTGCTTACTTCACCAGTTTGCTGTAAAACTTGGATCATTAAAGTAGTCCATTCTCTACTTGTCTCTCAGTTACTATTTGAAACAAACAGCTCACACATCATCTCACTCCACCCCTTCCATGTCCATCCAGTTCTATTGTACAGGCACTGATAGGGGAATAAAACTATGGCCCAGCCCTCCACAGCCTGTTTCCTACTTCACCTTCTAGAGGATGCAAGGAGAGAACAGAGATTCTGCTCTAGATGCTCTGGACAGCCCCCATGCAGAGGCATAAGGCGAGCTGAGGCAGGTAACTCCATGTTCAACATGTGGGGACTGGTCACAATCTGTCCTTTAAGTGATTTCACCGACGTCACACAACCAGCCTGGGACAGAGCCGGTAAGAGATCCCTGACAGCTTGATTCTCCATTCCATGGTGTCAGGGCCTTGCCATACCTCTATAATATCATTCAATGTACAAATTTTGGAACAAAGTAACTAACCAGTTTCAAAAATGAACACAAAAATCATTCAGTTCATGTCAATATCCCAGCTGGCAAATACTGCCTTGTGAAGATGCTGGAAGGAGAGCTCAACAGTCAGTAAAGCCTGAAGGGCATTTATGGGGAGAAAAGGGGCAATCAAGAACCTGTCACAGATCATAGACAGGTGCCCATGTGGCATGGCTGGAGTCAGGAAGATACAGGTGTCCAGTTAGACAATTCCTTTGAAACCACAACAAAGGGGTTAATTGAACAAGAATGGTGTCTTTTAGAAGTTGGCCCAGTACAACCAACTAAGATAGAGTGTACACAGCAATAATGAAGTCCAGCAATTTCCCCCCCCCCTCCCGCCCCACTCCCTATTTTTAGCCTACCACCTTTAAGTTTTCAGAGGCAACTGTATATGCATGAACAGAAATGCATGGATACAAAGTCACAGCAGAGGCATTGACTTCTACAACTTAATGCTAATATTCTCCTAAATGATACAACAAAAATGCATCCCGTGGCATGAAATACACTCTTCACACCCTCCTGGCATCCACTGCCCCTAGTTGCACGTTGTTTTCCAGGCACGTACTTGTGTGTTGTGCTTAATGGCAGTGATCCAGCCCTGCCAACTCCCACCACAGTAATTAACTCACCAGTAGCATTCTCAGCTGATGCCCACATGCAAATTTTCTAAATGCTTTTTTCTTTGTCCAATATTTCCCACTATAATTACACACAGGGAAAGTATAATAAAGCAGTGTGTGACGAATGTGTCTCAGTTCATCTAAAACTATTAAGACATAATAAAAGCCAAGATGGAGTAGTGTTGATGCTGAAGGTCTTTTTGCCCTTACAGTAACAATTGTTGAAGGCTTCTAGATTAGGAAAATATATGTTTTCTGTATTCCTGGGCTTGGGAGCTTCAAGGACTTCTACAGCTCATTTGCTGCAGAGGTCAAATCAAGTTCATGAAAACTCGCAAATTTACCCACTGTAGCTCCTGCAGACTATGAAAGAATAATCCCCTCTTTGCCTATCTATGGAAGATGCAACACACCTGGGGTGCAGCATAAGGAAAAGGGATGTAACAAGGAGAAAGAGAACAATCAGAGCCATTTCCAATGTGTCAATGACAAAGTCATTTTGAAAATATCCCCACAACATCGTTCAGGCAGATCTGCCCTAATGTTTTGCGGACAGTCATTTCCAGGCTCTGACATATTCCAAATCTATTGCATCAGGATTCTTTCCTCCTCTGCAAGGATGCTATGGAAGGCCATGTATCTACGAAAAGGACACAGGAGTTTCCTGGGATCTTGCAGCACTTTGGGAAACTTTCATTGATAAAGTATTAATCACAGTCTCCTCTCCCCCAATCCCAGTGCATTCCTAGTTCTTCTCAGTGGCCAACACTAAGGGTGGACCATGACGGGGCTTAGGCATTGTGACAATCAGTGTTGCAACAACTAACTTTAAGGTGCTTAGAAAAGTCACATGAACAACCCAAAGCCTGAGTGAGGAGCCTATACAATAAATGGAGACCGACAGGCACCTTACACTGAGATCCAGTAAGCTGGCATGCAAGATGGGGAGCTGCCTAAGCTAGACAATGGAAGATGCTAACCCCCATCCCCTCTCAAATATAGGCACCTAAGCCCAGGTTGCACAGAGGTGCCTCGCTTTGCTAGTGAGTGATCCACAAAGGTACTCACCCATCTAAGTTGCATGTGGGACCCCTCACCCCCCAAAAAAACAGCCAGAGGAGGAAGAGGAGCTCCCCGATAACCTTTAGCCTAGTGGATAGGATACTGTGGGAGGCCCCCAGTTCAAGTCTCCCCTCCTCCAGAGATAGGCACTTGGCTGCCTAGAATGAGGCTTCAGTATACATGCTCAGAGGAAAACAAGCATATGCACCTGGGTATGGATCTCAGTGGTGCCTAAAAATGGAACTTAGGCACCTAAATACCTTTGTGGCTTTGACTATATATGAAGGAGCAATCTACCACAGAGGCTGCAAAAGCCCAACAATTAAGGGCTAGCAAAACAGCTAATCCAAAAGAAAGATCCTCACTGTATAAAACCTTACCTTGGAACCTTTAATGAAGCCCTAAGGGAAAGGCTCAGAAGGATATAAATGTAGAGCTGGTTTTCTTTCTCTTATCATTGTATTCCAAAACCTTACATCAGCCCTGAACTCTGGTCCATACAAGTGCAGGGACCCACCTGCACAGACTTCATTACAGGATAAATGGATAAAGAGATCTAGGCACTCTTACCTCAGGCAAGTTCCCCCCCCCTTTTTTTTTTTTTTAAATAGAAACTGTACTGGTATTTCCTCTAGATCAGTTCTTCTCAAAGCGGGTCCACCGCTTGTTCAGGGAAAGTCCCTGGCAGGCTGGGTTGGTTTGTTTACCTGCCGCGTCTGCAGGTTCGGCTGATCGCGGCTCCCACTGACCGTGGTTTGCCACTCCAGGCCAATGGGGGCTGCGGGAAGTGGTGCGGGCCGAGGGGTGTGCTGGCCACCCTTCCCACAGCCCCCATTGGCCTGGAGTGGCGAACCGCAGCCAGTGGGAGCCGCGATCGGCTGAACCTGTGGACGCGGCAGGTAAACAAACCGACCCGGACCGCCAGGGCTTTCCCTGAACAAGCGATGGACTGGCTTTGAGAAGCACTGCTCTAGATGAAGTAGCAGCTTACAGCTGTTTTACTGATGGACTACATGTATATGGATCTTGTGCGGCATCCCAGGAATGCAGCAGATTTATAGCCTCACATAGCACCACATAGTGGCAAAAACATAGCACTGCAGCTTCACATTAAGGTGAACAGGGAAACTGCCAAAATGTTTAATTAATTAATGTACCTAATTTTACCAGGGAGCAACTGTCTTTTCTCAGCAGCATCCCCTGGCTGTTGCCAGCTTCCTAGCTTTATAGGTCCCACCTGTTCCTGCACAGCCACGCCTGCTTGCAATCAATTCCCTGCTCCCTGGCTCTCCCTCCAAGTGCAGCCTGTGGAGTTAATAGGCCTACCTGGCCATCTTAACCCCATCACAGGGAGTTGCATGAATAAATCCTTACAACCATAGCTGGAAACATATCTCAGGTAGTTCTCTCAATTTGAATCAGTCACCAGATCAAAATTTGATGCAATCACCAATGTAAAGTTTCAGCTGAAGAGAAGTGAAAAAGTTGTTTCAAGGAAGATCACGCTTTCTCTGTAGAAAGCAAATAAATTGGCTGACCAAAATTCCAAAAGACACTTTGCCACCTATGAAACAATCTTGGTTCTTGAATTCAGGTTGCAGATAGTAGAAATATTTGAATCTTCTAATTTAAGGCAGAGCACTACATTGCAATAAATTATCAAAACCAAAGATAAGTCATTTCTGCATAAAGCATAGGTTATTTTGTTTTTTTTTTAAACAAAACAAAATCTCTTCTAAAGGGATTGCTATTTTCACTGCCTTCTTAATGAGTCACCATGTGTTTTTTCCTCACTGAAAAATAACTTTTCACTAATGCAACATAGATTGGCAATCCAAACTATACAGTCTTATCTGAAAGAACATGAGAATGTTTTTTTCCTTGGAGAGTTGACGTTTCCAGTTTTAACCATGGCTATTTTGTATCTCACATACTTCAATTTTATTCCAGTAAACAAACTTAGCATCCTTATTTATTTTACTGTTCAAAGAAGTGTTACTGCATTTACAATCAGTCTTGGAAGCACCTTAAGCTCTCACTGGACTTCTATTTGAATACACCAGCAGCATTTTTAAGGAGTAAAGGAGACAAAAACAATCATTATAATAATATTGACTCCAAAAAGAAAGGGATCCAGAATATTTAATTCCTAATCTTCAAAGCAGATTCAAAATTATGTATAAAGGAAGTCTATGATTTCTTAAAGCTTTCTTAAAGCTACTCACAGTCTGGTGAAAGTCCTTCTAATTTGTAATTTAGAACGAAAATAATTCCCAGGATGCTTTTATTAAAATAAATTCACCTCATCTTAATTTACCTCCCAGAATAATGGAATATTTCATATTTACTATGCATATCCATGAGATATCACAATTTTCCCCTAAAATGCCTCTATTGTCTAAAGCAGCTATTTAAAAGCATCAAAAGGTTGTTTGTCAAGGCATGAAAACCTCTTTGACCAGGTTCAATCAATGTAAGGAGATAAATCACAAATCTCCCCACTAAGATCTTCATTAAAATCTTTAATCAGCACTGTGGAGAGCTATAAGCTTATACAAACTACAATAATCTGGCTCCATTCTTTTAAATATAAGGGGGATATTTGCACATTTAGTAGTTTGCTTCCAGATAAAGCTTAGTTGAATGTGTCAGCACTTCTAGGGCAGTAAGTGAAGCTATTAGTTTGTAGTGTTCTGCTCTATGTATTATCAGGCAGAATGCTTTTCTATTTTTAGCCTTCATAAAGTCTCATTAGTTTATTATGAAGACAAATGGACTATAGAACATTAATGAGCTTCTCTTTGCCACTGATAACTTAAAAACAAAACATAATGGGCCTGATTCTCATTTAAACCTCTCTCCTACAAAACACCAGCAGTGTAAAAGTTCCTTAATATCAGTGTACATGTAATTTATGTCTACTTTAAGGTCATTTTACACTCCCAGAATGGTTTAAAGAAGCTTAGTGTAAATGAAAATAAGTCCTGATGTCTTATTAGAAAATTTTAACCTGAACATGACTGTCATAAACATACAGCTATGGGTAGCATAAAATTCCTCTTTACCCTGTAAAGGGTTAATTCCTCTTTTACCCGTAAAGGGTTAAGAAGCTCAGATAACCTGGTTGGCACCTGACCAAATGGACCAATAAGGGGAGAAGATACTTTCAAATCTGTGGGGGAAGGTCTTTGTTTTGTTCTCTCGGAGTCAGAAAAGGAACCAGGGCAGGGTAAATATATCTCCCTAAACCATAGCTGGACTAAGCATCTAGTATTGCAGAAATAGTAAGTAATAGCAAAGAAATGTGTTAGATTATCTTTTGTTTTAGCTTGTGAATGTTCCCTGTGTTAAGAGGGAGGTTTATCCCTGTTTTTGTAACTTTAAAGTTTTGCCTAGAGGAGAAATTCTCTGTGTTTGGAATCTTTTTGTTACCCTATAAAGTTATCTTCCATCCTGATTTTACAGAGGTGATTCTTTTATCTTTTTTTAAAATATAAACTTCTTTTAAGAACCTGATTGTTTTACAGTGTCCTAAAGACCCAGGGGGGTTGATCTGTGCTCACTTTGTAACCAGTTGGTTAGGATATTATTATCAAGCCTCCCCAGGAAGAGGAGGGGCTTGTGGGGAGGTAGGGCTCCAAGTGGCCCTCCCTGAATGTTTGTTTAAATCACTTGGTGGTGGCAGCGATCAAGGACAAGGTGGAACTTGTGCCTTGGGAAAGTTTTAACCTAAGCTGGTAAAAATAAGTTTAGGGGGTTTTTCATGCAGGTCCCCACATCTGTACCCCAGAATTCAGAGTGGAGAAGAAACCCTGACAATGACAAACTTATTCTTAGATTTGTAGTTTTCAGAAATTACCTGGACTTGGAGTCAAAACATTAGAAAACAATAGTTTATTTTCCTGCCATAGCAATAAAAGCCAAAAGTATAGCTAATTCAAATTCCATTTTGAGATCCTGATTCAATGCTACATGATGGGCCTGATCCTGCAAAGAGTGGAGATCTCTCAAATACTATTAACGGATCTCATGATGAAATGTGAATTGAAGGTAGATAAGAGCATTCAGCACTTTGCAAGACATGGCTTGAGTCCTAATTCTACTTTAGAGCAATCGTATATTAAGTGAGTTAGCATTCATTTGTTATCACATTCCCAGCAGGTATCTTGAAGTTTATATGTCTCATTCTATTAAGTTTTGTTAAGATTCCCATACATCCTGTGAGCTTACTGAGATATTCAGAAATAAATTTAATATTTAACTTAATTTACCAGAAGACATTATTTGTCCTTGACCTCTCCAGACAAAATGAAAGAACATAATAATGATGACATCCTCTTATAACACAAAATATATAGGGCCAAATCCTGCTCCAGCAAATGAAGTCAGTGGGACAACCTTTTGTAAGTCAGACAGCCAGAGCTGGATTGTATCTATGGTACTGGAACCATATACCGTATACTATATTTTTCGTGTATAACCTCTCTTACCCTTTCCTGTGTTTGTGTGTAATATCAGAAAGATGAGGTTTTAATTCAGTAATATCACCATTAATTTAATTATAATTAATCAATTAAGCTTTAGTTGAAATTGAAATCAATCATCTATTGATTTCATCTGGAGGGGGGCCTTTACTAATATACTGAAAATGGAATATCAAGACTTTTTTTCTACAGAGCTTGTGTTCAAATCCTACCCAAGTATGTAGGGATTGAAAGTCATAACCTTCTGATGTTGTTATTTAATGGTGTGCATAAAATGAGTTAGTAGTCTAGTTCCACGTCTTAGTGGGCAAAATCAGACTACACAATCACTACTACCTTTTTGGCGTTCTCTGCAAAGAGGCCAAAGAATGAATAGATATGGAGACTGAACTCTGGTCTTGTCCCCAGAAGTGAATGGTGTAGGTCAGAGATGAGGCACACTGGCAGGACATGAAGAAGCTTGAACTGGTAATTCTCTCATCTCTTGTTTATGGGTAAGTAGAGGACTTCATTCAGGAAGGATGTCAATCAGCAATTTTCACAACCACAACCATCAGTTCAGTACATATATATGAATCACACCCTTGAACAGCCCAATTCCTGCCTACTTTATTTATAAAACAGGTATTTGGGAAGAAGTTAAACTGAGAAATTGATCTTTTATAACTAAAAATTGGCTTTTCTTCCATGTTCAGAGTGACAGTCATAGCTGGACATACTTAATTAGCCAATAAGTCTACCACCCAGCATCTTGTCCTGTGCTTGAGCTTATGAGAGATTTGTGAACAATTTAAACGTAACAATTGTCAAAATGGTCATGTGTGTGTGTGGGGGGGGTAAATTTAGGTATCTGAATCCATATTTAGGCTTCTAGAGCAGCAGTTCTCAAACTTTTGGGGCTCATGACCAATTTGTAAATGTTTATGGCCTGTCGTGACCCAGTACAAAGTTTGTGGATGGAGGCCCTGGGATGGTTTCGGTCGGATCCTGCCCCCCGGAGGTTGGGTCCTGCCGGGCACTCACCCAACAGTGGCAGCTCCTGTGCTGTGGGGTTGGCTGGACTTGGGCATTGCAACCTCCCGGGTTGCAGCACTGCTCAGATTTGGCCCCGCCCCCCTGACTGGACCAAATGTGAGTAGAGATGTGACCTGGCTCATGGAGTTGCAGTGCTACTCACTCAAATTTGGCCTATCTGGACTCCCATCATCATGACATCTGGGCCAAACCTGAGTGGCATTGGGACCAGAGCGTTTGCAGTGCCTGGAGCAGGGAGATGAGCCCAGCCAGTCCCATGGGCAGGAGCCACAGAAACTGCCACGTGACCCTTTGAAACATTCTGGTGACCCAATTTTAGGTCCAGACTCACAGGCTGAGAAACCCTGATCTAGAGAACTGGCTTGGTTTTAAGAGGCTTTATCTGTTATGCTTTACGGTATTTTTCAGTGAGCACACATTTCCATATGGTTCACTATTTTATATTAAGCATTGCTTTCTCTTACCGTAACAATTAATGGAGGCACCTTCTGCAGCACTGTAGCTTCAGTTTCTGTTAGAGACAATAATCGTTGATTACAAATCAACACTATTTTAACAAAATGTCAGAAATTCAAAACTAGAAGAAAATGAGTTCTTCTGAATCATGTATATACCCAAAGACCAGCTCCACATATGGAAATTATCAAAAGGTCAGACATAAAAAGCATCAGTTCATAAATACTAATTAGTGCCTCACCAGTGATTGCATGATAACATTTACTGATGCATAATTGAATACTGGAGATTTAAAAAACAGAGAATGTGGGTAGATTTAATAATTCATTCCTCCCACACTAATCAGGTTTTCTGTCTATTTCATCTAACACAATCACAAATAGGTATTCATTCTTCCTTTTTCTTCTTCTTCCTTTGTGACTAACCAGCCACGATTATGTTTCTTTAATACTCCCATGTTAAAAGCTAAGGGGAAGGGGGCGGGGAACGGGACACACTCACTGTAATGAATGTAGCAAAAACATTTGAAACCATTTAAAATTAAAATAGTTTCTGTTCATATATTTTTGCTTCACTATTTTGTATCACTGAGGTTCTTTGTTTTAGAATGCAATATGAGCTCCAAAATATCCAATTCGAATCTACAGTTTTTCAAAATGATATGCTTGGTATTCAGTCCATTTTTATTTTGGTACTTTTGTATTTCTTTATATTAAGAGACATCATTTGCTACCACTGAAGCAGCATCAGAGGTGAGGGTATTACATCTCAGTTTTTGTAGTTTTCTAATAGGTGTAAGAATTATAAAGAATTGAGCCAATACAGTCAGTTAATTATGCAGTTTATTAGTCGTGCCAAGTCCTAACTGTGTGGGCTGAAGGACCCAGATCTGGAGGCAGACACAGTGAGCCCATTAGTCCTTTTACTGTGGAAAAAGAATACAAGTAGAATGACATGCATTGAAAAGGAGGCTAGGCACGTGGGTCACTATGTCCCAGAAAAGCATGTCTGTAGATAGTGCAGCAAGGAATCTGAGAGGCCCACAGAAGAACTGCAGGATGGCCATGTAAGGCAGATTTTCAAGGGGCTCAGTACCCAGCAATTCCCATTAAATCTGCCAGAGCTTTTTTGAAAACCTGACTGTTTCATTTACATGCAGAAATTGGAGTTTAACATTTGAAAATCTGGCCTCAATTGTGAGTTTTGAGACCTTCCCAAACATTCTGGCCATAATGGCAAAGAGCCCATACTCATGGTGACTTATGTAACCAGTTAACAACTAAGCAGCACAACTTACATTTCAGATTCTGAATTTTGAGCTGCAAGGCATAGAACAAACAAAATGGACACAAATGTTGAATATTTTTTAATAATGAATAACATTTATATATCTACATTGCAAGTGATTGTGAATTAGCATTTTGTGAACAGAAAAGGAAAACAAAATTTGTTGAATCAAGTTTTTATTAACAATTATTCCCTCAGCTGTGCTCTCCACATTCATATCTCTATCACAACAATCTGACACCAGAATTGGGACACCAGGGATGTCTAATAACTCTACCAGACATGTAGCAGAAGTAGTAAGCCAGTATATCAGGTAAAACAGCAACCTGTGGCTGCACAACCAAAGAGGCATGTCTGTCTTGTACTAAGGCCTGGATCTTGCAAACCTCTATGCATGTGCTTAACTTTAAGCATGTAAATAGTCCTATTGACTTCACTGGGACTACTCACATGCATAATGGTTTGCAGGATCAGGGTCGTTGTTTGCCTTAGTAAATGATCCAGCATGGTGCCTATATAAAGTAATAAAACAATAATTAGTGACAAGCATTGTCTGCAACTGGTGAGAAGTTACTTGTTCCAGAATTGCTCCAGGGTCCATCCCCTATCATCCGCAATGATGTGTACTGTCAGCAAACTGTGCAATACAATGCTGATGCATTGTGCAATGTGCTAGCCACACCACTGTTCTATGGAAGCTTTATGCTTAGGGTTATGGTTGTTGCATAATACACAAAAAAGTCCTAAACTCCCAGGTAACTGTGAGATCAGTTGAATCTTAACAGCTTAACTCTTGTGTGACGCTGGTAGGCCAGATGCCAGCTCTTGCCAAGGCTATTGGCAATAGCTAAAAGGTGACAGACTCATAGCTGGAGACCAGATCAGTTCACTTATGTATTAGTGTTGCTCAAAATAGGTATTAATCTTATAAGAATGTAGTTAGTCTTTAGACTCAATAGAAAGCTTGTAAGTTGCTGCATGCATTAACCTCACTTGTAATGTCTGTATTCCATGCTATAAGAAAATATGTACATTTTGCTTTATAACTCTGAAAATGTTTGCTCTGAACTTCTGAACCCAGGCACGAGAATCGTCCCGCCCATCCAAGAGGACTATCAAAATTTAAGTGAGCCATTATAAAACAAAAACTTTAATTGCCCCATCCACCCATGGAGAAGTACGTGCAGAAGGCCTTGTCACATTGCTTTGAATGCTGGAAGAGGGAAATAAAAATAGTTAATGTGAAGGTTTTTCATCGTTTTGCTGTTTGAACTCTCACAGGGCCAGAGAGACCAAACTAAAGTCAGACATGCCCAGAGATTTCCTCCTGGGTCTGCCCTGAAAGACACTTTGAATTGAAGATCACTACAACTCTGTCACTCTTAGGGTTTAGATGGTGTCATTTGTGTGTATATGTTTCCTTGCTTTAACCTGTAAATAACTCTCGTATTTCTTGTTCCTCATTAATAAACCTTGTCTTTGGAGTAAGATCTAGGGTACCAATTGATCTGGGGTAAGTAACTGATCTCCTGGGACTGGAAGCAACCTGAATATGGTGTGATTTTTAGTGAAAGTGGCCATTTATCACTATGTCCAGTTTGCTTGGATGGCAGAATAGATTAGAGAGTCTAAGAGGACTGTCTGTCACTCCATGGTAAGAGTGGTATAGTGATACAGGAGTTCACATTTCTTATTGGCTTGGTGAAATCTATTTATAAAATATACCACCAGTTTGGGGTACCTGCCCTGTTTTTGATAGTCTGCTCTGAGGAAGGCACTCACAGTCATGAGCCAGTCCAGACAGCATGACACGTTGTATTTCAGGGATTTAGAGGGGGCGTATATTTTATAATAAATGGGAAACAGTTTTATAAACACTCATGAAAATTGATTTTTATACCCAAAAAACAGCCATGATTTGGCAAAAACAAAACAAAAAACGGAAAATGGAAGGGGAAAATATATCAGCACATGAAACCAAATCTCCTAATATTATTATTTGGGGCAGTCTGTATCATTAATAATTTCTATACCAAATGAAGTGGAATAAATGTGTCTAATGAATCCAGGGTGAATTTCACTTTAAATAGTGTCGATAACATCCTATCGAACGAGAACCAATACTATATACATCCGAGCCAAATGTTCTAGAATGAAACTATTTCTTTCCCAGGAGGCCAACCTGTGTATGACATTTGAGATGCAGCCTTGGTGGCCCCTACAAAGAGTGATTGCGGTTCAGAGATCAAATTATTGAGGTGTTCATTCTCCACACTCAGTCACCTCTTTGGGCCTCCAGCAAGATACTGCAAGCTCTACTGGCTTATATCTCCTGTGTCACAAGTTTGCTTTGCTGTGGGTTAATTAAGCAAAGGGACTTCAGAACCCTCTGGCAAAAAGCACAAAGTAAAAACTGCCCTTCAAAATCACTACTTACTGTTTTTATAACTTTGCATGGTCTGATAAAGGATGCATTGGCTACAGGGGAGGCAAACTCAGATACTAGCACTTCACAGCACCCTTTCTCCCAAACAGAATAGCAACACTTGTACTAATAAGCACTGCCACATCAAAAGCATCTTCAAATGACACCACTGCCCCCCTTTCAATTTACCTTCCATGGCCTTGCTCCAATTAATTCAGTTAAAACTAAACTCAAAAGAGTTGTGAGTCTAATAAGAGAGGTCCATGATATTTGTAAATTAGTCAGAACTGTGCAAGTAGAAAGCACTGTAAGGAATTTTATCAAATGAGTCTTTTTCTTCAGTTGAAACACCCAAAGCTAGTAATACAGATTTCTAAGTTTTCTAAGCTACTAGTAAAAGCATCATACCTGGCACTGGAGAATAGTTTATAATAACCTAAAAGTTGGCTGTCTTTTATTCTATCATTATAAATATTCTGCCTCTCTGTTCCAAGAGGCCACCATCTTTTGAGCAATTCATCTTTTACCTGGCACCTCACCCTGATGATGTATTACATGAATACATCATCAGCGAGAGCTGTCACTAATGATGTATTAGTATAACACATCCCCATTTTGCCCTCCAAAGAGACACTACTCCCCAGATTATATTTTATCATCTTGTGAAGGAGGAGCCTAGAAGTGAACTGAAGGATGGGAAGAAATGGACCCTAGACCCCAAATGTATCCACATCTAAATATTTTGGCTTAGGGTCATAGTTTGCTCTCAGCGCTGTGTATGGAGTGGTGCCTAGTTGGGCTGCCCCAGGGGAATCCCTGACCAGCAATTGTCACACATGGCCCCTTAGATCCTGGGGGAAAATTAAGGGTAGACCTGGGAAGGTGCAATTTAATTTTACTGGCCAGTGACCAGTGGGGGAGAGGTAAGCAAGGCTCTGCCTGTTCCCTCCTGCATCACCTCACCCACTTACTTGTACGAGATACCATGTAACCAGTAATGGTCTGCACCAGACTCAAGATTTGGGGAGCTCTTACATGGCTGAACACAGGCGTGGAGGACTCTACTTCTACTCTACTTTACTCTCCTGCAAGTAAGACAGAGGCACATCCTAATCTTTGGTGTTATGCATTCCTATCTTAAGGTTAATTGTCCCAACAAACGTATTGCCGTTTATCTAATAACCCCCATTCTCAGAGCACCTCACAATTGTCAATTTCTGTAATGTCATAGCCCTGCTGCACATTAGGGCTGTGCTGTTATCCCCATTTTACAGCTGGGGCACTGAGGCACAGACACACTTGCTTCAGGTCAGTTGGTGGCAGAGCAAGGAATTGAGTCTCAGTCTCCTAAGTTGCCAGCTAGTGCCCTAACTGTTAGACCATCCTTCCTTTGTATACTCGCTTGAAAATATATTGGTAGATACCAGGCTCAGGACCTGTGAAATGAATAAAGGGAAGGGCAAAAGTAGTAACAATGTGGTGGACCAAAGCTATGGAAAGATACAAATATATTCAGGGCAAAATTTCTTGATTAAAGCTAAAAGCAGGCAATCAGCAAAACTGTTCCACCTGGTTGACTTTACATCACCTGGGACTGTCAGAAGGAGCAAACAAGCACAACCCCAAGAGTATTTCTTAAAAATCCTTTTCTACCATGATGTTCTGAGTAGAGGTCTTTTGTAAGGCTTAGAAGGAGAAAAAACACCTAATCCTGCCCAGCATCAGACTTCAGCATTTCAGAAGCAAAGATGTTAAGAAGAAACAGAGAAAATATGATGATGGGCCAAAAATTCAGCTCTCAGTTCAGTTAATCTAACCAATTTAACTCATCACTGCAATTGCTCTGATTTTCACTAGTGTAATTCAGAAGAATCTAGCCATTGGTTTTGCAATTGTTTCTCAGTTGTATTAATAGAGCTCCTCAGCATCCGAAAATGAACAAAAATCAGCATTAAGGGAAAAAATTGCTTTGCTTTGCTCAGTTCTTCACCCCTTCAAACATGATTTAGTAATAGGTTGCCCCATATTGCTGATAATGGGCTACAAAGTCAGCTGTGCTGAGATACTCCACAATGATTTTAAGCAAGCTATGTTTTCTTTTTTTCTTTAAATATAAAATTTTGTTGGCTTGTACAGCATTTTCTTAGTATAATAGCACATCAAGCAGGTGCCACACATTGCCTCTCGGCCACATCATTCAAGAAAATCAACTTCTGTAATAGATGACTAGCTGCTAATCTAAAATATCTATCCGTGATACTTATACAGCCCCTGTTACTCTAGTATCTGTGTCTCTCACAATCTTTTATGTATTTATCCTCACAACACCCCTGTGAGGTAAGGAAGTGCTATTAACCCCATTTTACAGATAAGAATTGAGGCACAGGTAAAACCCAGATCCACAGGGACTTAGGCATTGCTTCTGGACTATAAAGTGATTCTCACTTTTTCTCTGAGCCATTTAATATTTAATTATTCAGTTATTTAATTAACAGCTTAATAAGAGAGATTCAGAGAGCCCCATACAACAGAAAATCCCCTAGTCCAGTGATTAGGGCACCCCAGTTCAAATTGGTGTCTCCTCAATAGGAAGAGAGGAGAATTGAGCAAGGGCCTTCCACATCCTGAAGTACTCTAACAACTTGGCTAACAACTTATGAGGGAGGCTGCTTCTGCCTCCTCACTGTTTTATGCATGCCTACTGGAGCAGGCCCCACAGGTGAGGTAGGTGCTCCAGTTTATAGATTGCATTGGGGCCCAAAGTGAAACAGCAGTACACATGATCAAAGGCAGAAACATAGGTGCCTAGAAAAGTTTTACAGTGGAAATGTAAACACGGAGTAAGCTTAGATGCGTACAGTTTAGGCAGCGATTAAGCAAGGGATTGTGGATCACAGTAAGAACATAAGAATGGCCATATTGGGTCAGACCAAAGGTCCATCTAGCCCAGTATCCTGTCTTCCGACAGTGACCAATGCCAGGTGCCCCAAGGGAATGAACAGAACGGGTAATCATCAAGTGATCCATTTCTTGTCGCTCATTCACAGCTTCTGGCAAACAGAGGCTAGGGACACCATCCCTGCCCATCCTGGCTAATAGCCATTGATGGACCTACTCTCCATGAACTTATCTAGTTCTTTTTTGAACCCTGTTATAGTATTGGCCTTCACAACATCCTCTGGCAATGAGTTCCACAGATTGACTATGCATTGTGTGAAGAAATACTTCCTTTTGTTTGTTTTAAACCTGTTGCCTATTAATTAATTTCATTTGGTGACCCCTTGTTCTTGTGTTATGAGAAGGAATAAACAGCTCTTCTTTATTTACTTTCTCTACACCAGTCATGATTTTATAGACCTCAATCATATCCCCCCTTAGTTGTCTCTTTTCCAAGCTGAAAAGTCCCAGTCTTATTAATCTCTCCTCATATGGAAGCCATTCCATACCCCTAATCATTTTTGTTGCCCTTTTCTGAACCCTTTCCAGTTCCAATATATCTTTTTTTTGAGATGGGGTGACTTCAGCTGCACGCAGTATTCAAGATGTGAGAGTACTATGGATTTATATAGAGGCAATATGATATTTTCTGTCTTATTATTTATCCCTTTCTTAATGATTCCCAACATTCTGTTCGCTTTTTTGACCACCACTGGATGTTTTCAGAGAACTATCCACAATGACTCCAAGATCTCTTTCTAGAGTGGTAACAGCTAATTTAGACCCCATCATTTTATATGTATAGTTGGGATTATGTTTTCTAGTGTGCATTACTTTGCATTTATCAACATTACATTTCAGCTGTCACTCAATTAAATTCCATCTGCCATTCATTAAATATCATCCCATAAAACTGGCACTTAAAATTGGAGTTTAGGGGCCTAAGTCCCTGTGTTGATCTGGCTCTAAAAAACTTGCCCAAGGTCACACAAGAAGTCTGCAGTAGGAACTCTGGTCTTCCAACGCCCAGGCTGATGCTTAGACAACTGGACTATCCTCTCCTTAACAGTTCCCTCTCAATCTCAATATGCAAGTTTCTGAGGTTCCTATCCTGATCTTGCAAACACTTAGGCATGTGCTTAACTTTACAAATGGAAGTAATCCCATTTAGTTCATGTGTAAGTGTTTGCTGGATGGGGACCTTACGGGAAGGTTCAAATATTTATGTGCTGCCTTGTGTAACATTAAGTACCTAAACTAATGATGCTTTAGTTTATTAGCTTTTTTCATTTTTCTGCACCTCAGGCAAAAGTCCAGAGCTGAATTAGAACCTGTTAATTGATAAATGGGAGGAGAAACTCCCTGTGAAATCTAGTATGGTAGAATTATAAATATTATAGAAAATTTTCAATTCCTCTCTGGGAATGCATGGGACATTAAGTTCCCGGTCAAGTGAAGGAGTATTGTCTCTCATATCAGTAACTAAAAACAAACATCAGTGTTGGAGGTGTTTCACAGCAGATTCATTTGAATGCGTTGGAACTTTAGCCAAAGAATTCTTGGACAGAAAACATTTTGTTTTCTTAAACTTCAAGAAATGTCATCATCTCATTGTATTGGTAAACCAGACACTCCCTTTAGGACTATTAAAACGGAAGATAGGAAAGGATGACCACCACATTGTAATGAGAACCAATAGGCCAAAAAGACAGAAAGACAGAATTTGACATAGGCTTTGCAGAAATCACAGCTTGAGCGTTAAATTGCCCATCTCATGTTGAAAGTCCCTTAGGCTCCTGTGACCGGGTGTATCAGCCCTGCACTGGTGCAGCGGGGGTTAAGCCTTCTCTCTTGGCCGAGGAGGCCATTGCCCCTTGGCTTCGCTGGGCATGCTCCGGCTGGAGACAGGATATGAAAGGCAGAAGAACAGCTCAGTCTGCGCTGACCGCCGGCAGGGAAGGAGGTGCACTGCTGACTCCTGGGAGAGCCTACACTCCAGGATGTGGAGACCAGCCAGATGGAGATGGACCCTGACACACAGACTCGGGACACCACGGAGAGGGGAGAGACGGTGGAGATGGCCAACTGCAGAGAATCATGTAGGAAGTGACCCAGGGAAGCTTTGCAGGGAAGCAGTTATAGAACTGGAGTGAGGCTCAGCATGTTTAGGTAGGATCCCCGCCACTGACAGGGCCCTGGGTCGGGACCCAGTGGAGAGGGCGGGCTCAGGTCTCCTTATCCTGGCCACCGCCTACCCTGGGGTGGTGGCCCAGCTCACCAACACTGTTGCTGACACTAGCCCCTGGGCCACACTGCCCTGAGAGCAAGGGCCACATTGCTGACTCTGGCCGCCAGGTCACACTGCCCTATTAGCAAGGCTGCTCTATTGACTCTGGCCAGTAGGCCACACTACCCTGATAGCAAGAGACAGGCTATTGACTAAGGCCATAGGGCCATGCAGCCCTACAGACTTACCGCGGGGCTGTAAAGCGCCTCTCCCCTTCCCCCAAAGGGTGACGAGGGTTATCAGCCCCACGACAGCTCCATAGAAAATTTCAGTCCTTGGATCTAACATTCAGGCAAAATAGATTTGTGGCTAGAGAACTGGACTGGGAGCTAGCTTCAATTCCTAGCTCTGCCACTGGCCTGCTGAGTGACCTTGGGTAAGTCACAGCCTTGCTCTGTGCCTTAGTTTCCCCAGCTGTAAAATGGAGATAATGCTACTGACCTCCTTGAGATCTATGGATGAAAATTGCTATACAAGAGCTAAGTATTATTATTTACACAAGGGCCACTTTACACCACTGGCAGTGATGAGAAACCTTAAAGTGGGAACTAATTACAATTTATACTCATGTGGCACCATTACACTGCCAGATGAGTATAAAAAATAACCTTAGGGTAGATGAGAATCAAGCCCTTGGTGAGTTTATATGTCAAATAAATAACGATTTTGTTCAACCACCGTTTTTCATGGTATCCTTGGATATGGCTGCCGATTTTATTGCCATGTTTATTTTACACAGGAATATTAAGGTTGAGATTTTTGGTGGGATTATGGCACCCTACTCCCTGAGACTCCTTAGATAATCCCAGCCAAAGTAGCCACTCAGTGCAACATAATGCTTTTCAGCTATTTAATTGCCTATCTCCTCCAGGACAGCTACCCTATTAATACTGTAGTGCAGGCTAGCTGGCCTTGACTAATGTAGAGAAGAAAGATTGTGCTCTTTTTTAGAAGTTATTCATTCTTTCCCCATACAGGAATCTTATTACTGAACCATTATTTTCGTAAAACAGTTTAGGAGACTTCACAAGCATCTGTCCCAAATTGCTTTGGATCTTTCTCCATTTAATTGGGGAATATGGTGCCCAAAATGCCAGAAGTAGAGAAATCTGACAGATCAAAAACGGATCACAGCTCCATCACGCATCCCAAAACATTCATTAAACTAGCAAAAGAAACAGAAATGCAAGCTAACTCCCAGACCACCTGCATCAGATTCACTAATACATACCCATGTCTATTATTACAAAGAGGGTTGGCAGGAAGAGGGGGAAGAGTTGGGGAGGGGAAAACTTAACTAGTCTCTACCAAGCAAGTGAAAAGAGAACAGGAAAACAGAATCACTTCAATCTTCCGTGAAAAACAAATGATATTGGATTTTTTTGGAAATCAACCAGGGTGTTTGGAATTATTGGCAGCAGATTTAAACCTGTAAAGCAGTCCCCTGAAATGAAAAAGTAAATCCCTGTTTTTCATTTTTTAATAAGAGGACTTTTTTATCTTACCAATTTTAGACAAGGCAGCTAAAAATAAAGTTAGAGAATGATATGTTGACATCTATTCCATAATAAAAGCAATTAAGATTTACAAAATGGCAAAACTCCTGGAGCAGATGGTCGCTGTTTCAGTTTTATTGAAGCTTCCGTAATTTCTACAAATAGGCAAGCTACTCATCTCAGCAACTCGATCAAAAGGCAAAAATAAAATCTACAGATTAAAGTCTAACATTTCTGCCTTGTTTGAACAGTTAGAAACAGAGGCCTGGCCCCTCTGACTCCTCACCACTTTTGCAAACAAAGGTCTACATCCTCTGTTGTTGTTTATCAAGGTCCAACAGCATGCTTGATGCTTTACATACAAATAAGAGCTCACGGGTCATACTCCCCGCTCTAAAGATCTTACAAATTTGTTCATTTATAGACAAAACAGATCAGACAAAACAAGTAAATTATGTGCCACTGGGTGTCAGAGGTGACATTAGAACCTAGCAGTGGGCTTTCTGCTGGACTATTGCCATTTCATGGGGTCTATGGGAGTGCCTCCCACCACCAGCTACCCCTCTTAGACCTCACCCACCTAGTCTGACCAATAGCTATGGAACTATAAATTACTATTATGGAAGCACTTAGAGGGATCAGCACGGACACCTTCCTTCTTTAACCTCATCCTAGATACCCTCACAAGGAATATACAGAAGGAGGCACCTTGGCTCTTGATAAATGGAGCAGAGTGCTGAAGAGAGATGGGGTCAAAATAAGCAGAGGAAAAACAGAGTTTATGGTATGTAATTTTAATAATGAGAACATGAAAGAATTATCTTTGAAACTCTGTGGATAGACAATACTGAAAAATCAAAGTTTCAAACAGCTTGGTTCCAGAATCCAAAATAATTAGAGCTAGGATTATAAATGCTTGACTCAGATGAAGTGAGAAGTAGGATAGGATATGTGATAGGAAGATACCAGTAGGATTAAAAGGGAAAGTCTATAAAACAGTGGTCTGCCCAATTTAAATGTATGGTGCTGAGCAACAAAAGGAAAACATTAGCAAATGATCTGATCCACAAAAATGAGACTGTTGAGATGGAGGAGTGGTGTAAGCAAGAAAGACCACGTGAGGAATGTGTATGGTAGAGACATGCTCAAAGTAACACCCATAAACAGGGCTGGCTCTAGGCACCAGCAAACCAAGCACGTGCTTGGGGCGGCACATTTTCAAGGGCAGCATTCTGGCTGTTGTTTTTGTTTGTTTGTTTCTTTCTTTCTTTTCTTTTTTTGCTTCGGGTGGCAAACGCCTACAGCTGGCCCTGGAAGCAGCAGCGTGTCGCCCTGCGGTTCGCGCTGCGGGTGAGCAGCGCCCACAGCATGTGGCTGGGCTGGGCAGGCTCCTAGCGGGGCGCATGGAGCTGCCTGCAGATGCCGCAGCTGGGGCTGGGTGAAGCAGCCCGAGCCGCCCAGGGACTGCGGCAGGGCGGCCAGAAGCAGCAGCAGGGCCATAGAGGGTGGGGCGCTGCCATGCAGGGCCCATGTCCTGCTCTCTGGGGCTCCACTCCCTCTGGGGCTACCTTGCCCCGGCTCCTCAGCCCCCTGCCGGGGTGGTCCCCCGGCTCTGCCCTCCCGGGTTCCAGCCAGTCCTGGAGGCGGGACCCCTGGCTGAAGGGACCCTGGGCTGAGGCGTGGCCCAGGAGCCCCGCTGCTTACCCCGACCCTGCCAGCACTGGACCGGCTGGAGGTGAGGGGAGAGCGGGCAGAGTCAGCCCTGGTGGGGGGGAGCCCAGCGCTGGGGCGGCAGGGGGTGCGGGTGGGGTGGGAGGGAGAGCCCAGGGGTGGGGTGGGCGGCCAAAAATTGTTTTGCTTGGGGTGGCAAAAAACCTAGAGCCGGCCCTGCCCATAAACAACAAAATGAGGGGGTGCAGACTCAGGTGGTATGGCCATGCAAAGCAAGGTCCTGACAACTATGTGGGTAAGAGAATCCAGCAGATCAAGACTTAAGGAAAAATATAAAGGCCAACCCAAGAAGCAGCGGCGGGATGTCAAGAAGAAGGCATGTTAACATGTGGGGTAATAGGGGATATGGCATCCCCAAGAGCTCTTTGGAAGGAGAGGACTCTAAGAGCAGACCCCTTTTGATGGGATTAACGCAAGGAAGAAGTAGCACATAGGATATATCTATACAGCCTGTTGACACAATCTTCCCAGCCAGCATTGACAGACTTGGGCAAGCAGAGCTCGCGCTAGTGCTCGAAAAAAATAGCTGCTTTCAAGTTGCGGTTCCGGCTGCAGCTTGGGCTCTGAAGCCCACCCCTTCCCCCAAGCTTCAGAGCTTGAGCCGCAACTTCAATGTGCTGTCTACACAGCTGTTCATAGAGCACTACTGTGAGCCCCTCTAGCCCAAGTCTGTTGACCCAGGCTGGGAGGCTCATTGCCATGCACTGTGAAGACATACCCGTAGAGGGCTGAAATGAAATCATAACTACACTGTGCTAGGTGCTGTGCAAACAAATAGCAAGAAAACTCTGTCCCAAAGAGCTTACAGTCTAAAAAAACAAGACAGGATAAAGGGTTATAGGGAAACAGAAGTATAAGGCCAGACTCAGCAAAGCACACGCTTAATTCCATTCCTATTTATCAAAGCACCTAAATCCCATATAAGTTAATGGAACTTAAACACATATTTAAGTAATTTGTTGAATAAGGATGGACTTAAAGTGGAGCCAATAGAGATGTGGAAGAGCAGGAAGTAAAACCCAAGTCTCTAGAATCACAGGCCAGTGTCCTACCTACAGGATCTAGTGTTA
This sequence comes from Trachemys scripta elegans, assembly GCF_013100865.1. Classification (NCBI taxonomy): domain Eukaryota; kingdom Metazoa; phylum Chordata; order Testudines; family Emydidae; genus Trachemys; species Trachemys scripta. The sequence goes on along the minus strand of NC_048306.1, from coordinate 73,772,795 downwards.
ACACACTCCAAAGTCCATTTCCACCACAAAATTGTACTTTTCTCTTCACCAGACGAGGGATGCAAACACCGATTTAAGTACCATCACTACTGTCTCGGAATCTTACGTTTTCCTTTTCCAGAAGATCCATTTGTCTGCACTTCAGGATGCCTGTGCTTCCTTGTGAACACGAGCGGTTTTCTATTAGTAAAGAAGGCATGGAGAATTTGTTCCAGGCGTTTAGAATGGTTTCTGATGGAGATGATAAGCTGTGCTCTCAATCTAAAATATATTGAAATATTTTGTATTTAATATTTGCAGTTGTAGAATTTCAAGGGAGGTATTCTCCCTCCCGTGCTGGTCCCTTTTAAATGGCCATAGAAGCATTGAGAAACCATAAATGTTCTGACATGGCTGGGGGAGAATTCCCCCAGCACAAGAACTGAGTAAAATAGCCTCTGCAGGCTCTGGTCTAGGGGGTTGTACTATGTACAGCTGGGAGCTGGAGAAGAAAATGACATAGCAGAAGCTTCTAGCACAGTTCTGTACAATCTTGTTGCCCATAGGCTGTTGTTAGACTGGGGGCAGTTTCACACTCCACAGGTGCCCAGAATAGAGAAGGCACAAAATGTGACTAAAAGGCATCTCAGCCCCTCTTCTCTTTGACTGTGAGTTTTGTGTTGTGCTTCTGGGAGCCCCTACAAACCTCTCTCCTCCCCCCAAAAAACCCCCACAACCCCATAGTTCAATATTTAAAAAAAAATCCAAAATAAATATTTGTTCTTTGATATCAATTTTTCATATTTAACAATATATCAAACTAAAACACACTGAAAACATGCAAGTCAATGATCTAATAATAAAGGTGCATGATACTAAAAATATAAACCCCATGAAGCAAACTTCATCTATTTTACTATTTTACTCCATATAGTACTGAACAAGCTTTCGCAATCCATTTCAATTTTTGTTTTGTTTTGTTTTTTTGTGTATGTGCAAAGTGATCCCAGTGAATGTGGAAATCATGTAGGCAACAGAGCCAAGTGAATGGGAGGGTAAATGCTGCTGACAATTAGATAAAGTGTTTTCAAACTGGATAAGATGAGGGGGCATATTTAATATTGCAGCTGCTTTGTGACAGTCCCAATTTACACTTCAAAAGAGTAGTGTGTACTGCGAGATTTTGTCACCATAATGACTTTGCTATTACATTAACTAGCAATTACTATACAATGCAATGCTTGCTGACTTCAGCTTTAAAAGCCAAGTCCCACCATCCAAACTTCCTAAGCCTGTTATTTCAGTGTCTTCCATGTTTTGGAGGACGAGCTGAGTAAGACTAAATTGCTGAAATTAGAAACAACTAAAAATACCTGCTAGCAATGTTATTTTCTACACTTCATTAAAGGGGAGGAAGGTTGGGCTCGGGAAGGAAAAATAGTTGTGTAACTGGGAGTCAGGGGAGCTGGATTCTCTTCCTACTTCAGCTATGAACTTCCTGTAAAGACTACTGAAAGCTGAAATCCGGCATACAGCAACTTCAGCCGACATTGGGGGAATGCATCAGCTTCAGGCAAGCACACTGTATCCTTGATCTGTACTCTCAGGAGTGCAGGGGGAAGCATAACCACTGCTCAACCCTTGGAGAGTGTGTAGCGTCCCCTCTCGTCTCTGCACCCAACCAGCACCGCTTTCATGATGGGGTTAGCACCAACAGTAGTAGGGCTCTTAAAGAGTCCATCTGAATTAAATATGGCTGGCCCCTGGGCAGAGGGATGCAAAGGAATGTGAAGGAAAGGAGAGGTTTCTGAATCCTCTCCTTCCCTTGCTCTTTGTACAGGTGCTAGGAACAATCTCTCGCTCGCTGTACTTCAGCTGCCCCTTATATAAAATGAGAATTCTACTAGTCACCTCACAGGAGCAGTGTGAGGCTTTACTTATCAGTGGTCATTCGGGGCTTCAGTACCATTGGATGGGAGAAGCTATGGCAATGAGACGTGTTATAGTTTGATGATAATGTTCAGCAAAGGGCCATAAAGATGAAATTTTATTTTATGGCTTGTTGCAGTGGTTTCTGTTGAACAGTAGGGGCCAGACCGTATCAGTGAAGCGTAGCCTTCGACAGGGGTGGGGTGGAGCCAGCTCACCCAGGGGAAGCTCTGAAGAATATTGAGACTCCGTGTTCTCCTACGGTGTGCAGCTGCTGAACTTCTCCTTAGCAGAGTGTAGCATACACTCTTCTCTCCCGCTCAGTGCAGAGCGGGCAGCAGAGCCATGGCCCTATCTTCTCCACATTTCTTTCAGGAAGAGTAAAGCCCTGAGTAACCTGTATTCAGGGGATTAAAGGCAAGGTCTTGTGCAGGGGATGCAAAAGTGAAGGGGCTCTATGCACCCTACCTCCCCTAACACATCCATGCAGGCCAAATCACAGTCTGGCTCAGAATGTAATAGCGTCTTTGCCAGTTCCAGGAACCAAATCCAAACCAAATGTTTAAGAACAGTTTTTCATCTGTCCTCTGTTTGCAGTCAGCCCCTCTGTTTGTTATGGAATACATGCACAGCCAGAACTCTCTTATCATGAAACTGAATATGGTGGGTTGGGGCTTTTTTTAAGAACACTACAAATAGTAATTAAAATACAAAAACGATTATCAGAAATGGCATAATAACTCCGTTCAGACATTAATTGAATTGCTGTAGTTTGAAGTCTCCTCAGGGCTTCCTGATGCTAAACTGTCACAGAGACGAAGTGTGATGCAGTAGCGTTCATTCTTTTTGCATTGCATCTGTCAAGCCAGACTTTGGATTTTGGCAGCCCATCTTTGATTAACATGAAGATGGAAATTATACATATCCATGTACCCATAGTGGTCCAGACCGATGAAGTTACACTAACTCAAGAGAGCCATCTCTCAGAACACACTCCTAGGAAGGCTTTGATGTTTGTAATCAACTGTGCCCATTTATTTCTAATCATAGGCTCATTGGATAGATCTACACAGCAACTAGACACCTGAAGTAAGTAGACTGGTGGTTGTAGGGCTCGGGCTGCAGAGCTGGTTAATTGCTGTGTAAATTTCTGGGCTCAGTTGGAGCCAGGGATCTAGGACCCCGTGAGGGTCCCAGAGCTCGGGATGCAGCCTGAGCCCAGAAGTCTACACAGCAATGAAACAGCCCTGAAACCTGAGCCCTGCGACCCCAAGTTGGCTAGCAAGGCCCAGCTGCAGGTGTCTAGTTGCTGTGTAGACCTACCTATTGTGGATAGGGTACAACTGATCAATTTTCTCTAGTTCTATTTTCAGTTATGCCCTTCACAATCAACTATCACCCAATAATATTTGCCTGTAGCCCACAGTAATACACCCTAATATAGAAGCCAATCACAATTGTTCTGATTGGATTGGTTGCCTTCTGCTCTTATCTAAGGTGTAGCTCTGTGTCTTTGGCACAGCTGGATTCTTTCTTACAGGGCAGGGGTCGGCAACGTTTGGCACGTGGCTCGCTAGGGTAAGCACCCTGGCGGGCCGGGCCAATTTATTTACCTGCTGACGCGGCAGGTTCGGCCGATCGCGGCGCCCACTCGCCGCAGTTTGCCATCCTGGGCCACTGGGGGTGGCGAGAAGTGGCGCGGGCGAGGGATGTGCTGGCCGCGACTTCCCGCTGCCCCCATTGGCCCGGGATGGCAAACCGCGGCAAGTGGGGGTCGCGATCGGCCGAACCTGCCGCGTCAGCAGGTAAATAAACTGGCCCGGCCCGCCAGGGTGCTTACCCTGGCGAGCTACGTGCCAAATGTTGCCGACCCCTTTTAAAGGGTTTAGATTGTTTCCTTATGCCAAGATCAACTATGGGTTTTTCCCCATTAAATGCCTCCAGACAACACTTATTTACTTACATACATACTTCAGACAGACTCTCACCTGCTGAAAAGTGGAGTTCAATTGAAAATCACTTTAATGAAGCTGTATCAATTTTCTTTAATCAATAGACAAACCAATTTGTAACAGCTGAGAAACTGTTGCAGAATTCAGCCTAGTTTCAAAAACACCCACTGCAAGAAAATGTGACACATTGTCAAGCATGAGTGTCTGTGATCTCTGTGTTTTCCTTTCCTCCAGTTTTCAGATATTTTTTATCTTAGTATGCTAGTGTCACCTGGTGAGAAGGCATGTGGTACCAATACTTCAGAACATTTACAGAAATGTCCACCACAAGTAGTGGTATTAGGTGTAGTTATACAGGCTATTCATACACACCCATAGTTCATCTTTCATATGCAATTTTAAAGGATTCATCTTGAATTTTTAGTGAACACATTTTCCAGGCTATATGGTGGGATAAGGTAGATTTACAATATGTTGACATCAGGGAAGACAGCAGTGGAAGAGTTGATGGCAAACTAGTTCATACAAATAAACAGACTGGTAGAGTATTTACTGGAGGTATCTGACAATATTTTATTTTTACTGTATCAGAGGGATAGCTGTGTTAGTCTGAATCTGTAAAAAGCAACAGAGGGTCCTGTTGTCTTAAAGGTGCCACAGGACCCTCTGTTATTTTTACTGTATTTATTTAAAATTAAAATAATAAATATGCTTATCCAAGGCTCTAAAAGCTTTCACATAAATATATAATAAATAGCAATAAATACCTGCAACAAATAACTTGCAATGCAGTTAGTGAGTTATTAAAATACCTGTTCCAAGTCCAAACAGAAAATGAGCGCTTTCCATCTGCATTAACTGGTGTTACTGGTGAGGAAGACATCCAGGTTTTTCTCTTAGGACACAGCCACACTTGGAACTGGAGGTGTCATTCCCATTTTGAAGAGCTACACACGTGCTAGCTCTGATTGAGCTAGCATGCTAAAAATAGAGCGTAGCTGCTGCAGCTCAAGCAACAGGAGGGGCTAGCTGCCCCAAGTACCGTCCCACCCATCACGCTAGATACATACTTGGGGCAACCAGCCCCTCCCATTGCTCATGTTTCTGCAGCTACACTCTATTTTTAGTGTGCTAGAACTACCAGAGCTAGCGTCCATATGTCTCCTCAAGCAGCGAGTTACACCTCCAGCTCAAAGTTCAGACCTATCCTTAGAGATAGTAGAGCTCATCATTATCATGAAGTCAATGGAAAGATTGTCACTGACTTAAATGGGCATTGGCTCAGGCCCAGAGCTATTTTACATCTGCAGCTGCCTACTTATTGTTGTGTCCTTGCTGCCAACAATCACCTCCACCATGCTTTTCATTATTTTTCCATAGAAGACTCCTTTACCTCCCTTTTGCTTTTCAGGCCACCTACTGTGTTAAATCTCTTTTGTTTCTCCTTGTGACTACCTGGCATTCATAACTTGGGACAAAGGTGAGTCCTGTGAGTAGGCATAAATGTGGACAGCCAAAAGATCATACATGGGCAATATACTTCTTTCCTCCCCAAGGGTAGGGTTTCAAACAGAAGACATCTAAACAGCTATCAATCCTGAGCTTGCTAGCTCATGGAGACTATAAAAAATATAAGGAGAGCTCTGGGCCCATTTGAGTCAGGCAAAATGACACTCACACTGAAATCTTATTTATTTTTGTAAGAATCCCCTTGATTTCTGGCCAAACAAGCTTTTTACATTTGGTGTAAGAGGAGTTTCTTCTATGGACTTACTTGCATATAAGGGTTAGTATTTTATTTTCAGAGGAATATCTAGAGATATTTCTATACCTTTTCGCCCTAACACTCAATAACTTCCCAGGTTGGATATATATATATTCCTCCCCTCTTTCTATTTTTCTGTGGTGTATCTTGACTTCAGTTAAGTATATTACAACACATTATTTACCTCAATTTATAGCTTCAACACAGGCTTTTTCAAGTGCAAGAATTCAATCCCTCCCTAAGATCAGAGCTAATTAGATTCTCTGTCCCCATGAGGAAAAGTATTTTAATTAAAAAAAAAAAGAGGTTTTGTCAAAAATAATATTTTCCCCCAAAATTTCTTAGACAACATTTTTTTAAAAATACATTTGAAATGAAACATTTGGGGATTTTGTTGTTGTTGTTGTTGTTATTTTCAAGTTTGGTGGTTACTGTTGTTTTAAAACTTTATCCTGACCTCCTTCTATTTGCTACTATGAAAGAGTAGAGGTGAAGGGATGGAGTGAAGTCGAATAAAGACGTGAGAGAAAGTAACATGTTAATTTTTTAAAAGTAGCACTCTGGCTCACTTTTTAATTTCTTCCATTTTTTTTTAGTAGTAGAAAATAATGTAAAGTAATGTTGACTTCTTTTTCCACAGACCAAAAATTTCAAGTAAGAGACAGTGTGGGGGGGGGTCTTTCTCTACTGTCTTATTTTGACAGGTTTCAGAGTAGCAGCCGTGTTAGTCTGTATCCGCAAAAAGAACAGGAGTACTTGTGGCACCTTAGAGACTAACAAATTTATTAGAGCATAAGCTTTCGTGGACTACAGCCCACTTCTTCGGATGCATACAGAGTGGAATAATTCTAAGGTGCCACAAGTACTCCTGTTCTTTTTGTCTTATTTTGCTTTACCCCACTATCCACCCCCATTTTCCAGTGGGACGGACACACACACACACACACAGTGGGATTTTCCCCAAAAACAAAATGAATTTGGGGGTGGGGAGAGGAAGGGAAGTGATCACAATGAATTTTTTGCAAAAGGTTTTAATTTTTTTTTTTTTTTTTTTTTGGGTTTGGTGTCTTTTTGACTAGTTCTACTCAAGACCAAACTCTCCTCTGATACCCACCAGAAATCAGCTGGCCCATGAATCAGTCAAGAGTAGCTGGTATTATTTACTTACAAATGATTCTTGAGAAACCATAGTCTTTCAATAGCTATGTAACTCATTTTCATTACCACCTTTCTCCTTTCTTTTCTTTTCTTTTCTTTTCTTTTCTTTTCTTTTCTTTTCTTTTCTTTTCTTTTCTTTTCTTTGATACACTCACTTCTGGTTGGTCTCAAATTAAACTGTAAACTTGTCATGGCAGGGACTGCCTCTGTACAGTATCTACCATAATGGGATGCCAATCTAACAACAACAACAAGATGACATTTCCTAATAACTCTATAGCATTTAAATTGGGGGAGGGGGAACCTATTTCTTAAAAAAATGAAGCATTAAGACTACATAAGGAATGTTTTTTTCTTGATCACTCAACACCACCAGACTAAAACCAAAGTCCCAAATATTTTTCTGAACCAAGATCCATTCAGCACTCTGAAATGGCTGACCGCTGCCCCTACACAGAAAGAATACTTATATGGATTGTTAGAGCTGAGTGACACAACATGACCAGAACTCAGGGCAAGATTCTTGCCCTCTGAGAATATCATTGGAGTAACCAAGGGCATAACTGGACCAATGTTATGCAAAGCAGAACGGGACCCATATTATACAGAAGTGTTGCTCAAACAGCTAAACAAGGGTCCAGTTATACAGCGTAGTTACACACACAAGTAGCCCTGTTAAGGTCAACAGGTCCACTCACAGAAATAAAATGTTTGTAGAGTTTTGGCCTGAGTCATCAAGATACCTTGGTGCACTGTTGTGTTGATTTTACTGCACTTGAGAGACTCCTGTTTAATTCTCAGGTCTATCAGTCAGGTTTGGAAGTTACAACTGCCACAATAAAAAAATTCAGCAAAGGAATTATTAACTCTTACAGAAAATATCTTTCTGAAGTGTCAGTCCCAGAGCACTAGATTGTAGAAGAATGGGAAAACCTTTTAATTCTAAACCCGAGAAAACCATAATTTGAAGACCTGCATTAACAAGTGCTGTATAAAATATGACCATACAGTACCTGGGAGCCTTGATCATGAACAAACAAGATTTAAAAAGTGAATTTTCTATCCTTATTCTCTACATAAACAAATTTTAAAAGGCTGTATATTCTCATAATAATACACTTTTATTACACTGTAATTCAGTTATGCATTAATAAGTGATGAGGTGGTTTTCTGGGGGGGGTGTTGGTTTTTAGTATTTTTAAATAATTGATTTTTCAATTACATTTAATGTCATTTTTATGATTTATTAAACATTCTTACTGCTGTTATATTAAATAAAGTGCAGGAGAAATTAACAATTAGGAGATAATAGTAGGAGAGCCTATCACTGTTGTCCAACCAAACTAATTTTCTTACAATAGATAACTAAAATAGCAACTTGGTGGCTCCTGAAATACCATTTTAAATAAACACACTGTACTTTTGCTAAATTATTTCATTCCTAATATTAACAACAAGAGAACAGGAAGAAAATAATGTAATTATTTTTCTTATTGATGTAAAAAAGACACAAAATAAAATACTATTGTAAATTCTGAAATATCAGCAAATTCTTTTACACAAAGTCTGGTACCTGTTTAAGGCTGATATGTATGTATTGTATGTTACAAGGAAATTCATGCAGTGAACCTCCCTTATGTAATTTACATAAAATAAATATTCATCAACATGGCTTTTTCATCATCCATTATTATATTCTGTACAGAGACTTATAATATGCCCATCATCATGGTTCCTGGTTCCCCAACCAACCCTCCATCTGATCCAGCTTTCATAGTTATCCTATAATGTTAACTTTTCCTGGAAAAGCCCCTCTTCCTTTTCCTTCCAGATATACACCAGGACCATACTAAGGGCTTACAATCTGGCAAGGATAAATTTCTGTTGAACAATTTATATTTATATGTGGCATATGTAGGCCCGAAACTCTGTGTAATACATCTTTCAATTTCTAAGACTACTGTCTCTGCAGAGAGACAAAGAACATTTTGCTATCATGATACAACCATCTCAGGTCACTCATAAAACCACCATCACCACATTGCAAGTAGTNGCTGAATCGTCTCTTCTATTAAGAGAGTTATTTTTAAATCGAGAGCCAGGAAGTTCTTATAACAGTAATTATTCAAAGGGCAAGTTCTGTTGTTCAATATGATAAAGGAACTTATCTTCCTTTTTAGGACAATCAGAGTTTTTCACACCATTCCTGTTACTGATGAGGGAAATGTCTCCCTAGAGTAGATGGCAGGGAGGGGTGAATGGGTGGAACCTTGGCCTAGATCAGAGGTTCCCAAACTTGTTCCACCGCTTGAGCAGGGAAAGCCCATGGCGAGCCGGGCCAGTTTGTTTACCTGCCCCATCTGCAGGTTCGGCCGATTGTGGCTCCCAGTGGCCGCGGTTCACTGCTCCAGGCCAATGGGAGCTGCTGGAAGCAGTGCAGGCCGAGGGATGTACTGGCCACCGCTTCCAGCAGCTCCCATTGGCCTGGAGCAGTGAACCGCGGCCACTGGGAGCCACAATCGGCCGAACCTGCAGATGGGGCAGGTAAACAAACTGGCCCGGCTCGCCATGGGCTTTCCCTGCTCAAGCGGTGGAACAAGTTTGGGAACCTCTGATCTAGGCCAAGGTTCCACCCATTCACCCCTCCCTGCCATCTACTCTAGGGAGACATTTCCCTCATCAGTAACAGGAATGGTGTGAAAAACTCTGATTGTCCTAAAAAGGAAGATAAGTTCCTTTATCATATTGAACAACAGAACTTGCCCTTTGAATAATTACTGTTATAAGAACTTCCTGGCTCTCGATTTAAAAATAACTCTCTTAATAGAAGAGACGATTCAGCAGCAGATGAACAACACTGATAAAAATAGACTGTCTCATATGTTTTCTTTATAAAGAAATGTGCAAAATGTTTTTTTCTGTAGAAGTGACATTATCACTCTTTAACTCTACTTTTTGATGGGAGACTTTAGAAAACAGAGGGATTCCCCCTGCAATTTCCTGAGGTGATGAATACTGATCAAACTATCCAGTTCCCAATTTTATTAAAAGAGTGCATGGCTTCTTTCCCTCAGCGTAGTGTAGTTCAACTTTAGGCACATTCCCAGGCTCCAGTGAATGTCTGGACTGACTGGTGAATGAAAACCCAGGGTTTGTCCATTTCAAGCAAGCACACCATACATCCTTCAGGAAGATAGTCACTTTGCAAAATATTTTTTTAAAGTAAAATAATAAACTGTGTTTCTCAGGGGAAGCCCTGTGACTAAGTGCCACTCAAATGACTCATTTTGAAAGATCAGCATAAAGATATTTAGAACTAGATTTCAACTTTTGGCACAGCCTGACTAAAAACGATCAGTCAAATATTGCTTTGACTTACACGTGATCCCACTAACTTACCTTTGGTTGGGCATTCAGGGCCTGGTTTTCAGAGGAGTGAAGCACCTGTAGATCTTGTTGAGTTCACTTGGAATTATGGATGCTCAGCGCCTCTGAAGATCAGGCTAAAATGGCAGAATTGGGCTCCTACTTTTGGGGTGACTCCATTCCTCATTGCCCAATCAGTGAAGTGCTGAGCTAACTCCATTTTAAATCAGTGACAGATGACACTCAGCACCTGACAGAAGTGCTCAGTATCTTAATTATCCTAGCATGTACCAATAATGTAACAACCATTCAATAGAGCAGCATTTTTGTCATTGACATTAAGAGCCCTCTTCTAATTTCCATAGATTTTATTATAGCCATCCCGTCCAAACATTCAAAGTGCTAAGACCACACATGCAGGAAATAGATTTCTCTAGAGATCATTCAATACAAATATTTTATTGGAAGTGGTTAAACTACCTAAATTAGATTTCAGAAGGAAAGAGAATACTTTGAGTCAGGGTTATTAAATAGGGTAACCAATAAAAATAGCATTATGGTGCAAATACTAAAAGGGTAGTGAGAAATCCTTAGCTGTATATATCTGCTGTAAACGGGAATATTGTATAGGGTTTGGTTGCAACTCTTTGGAAACAAAGAAATGTCCTATGCATAATTCATTACAGGATTTTTTGCATGTTTTCCATGTGCACTGTTTTATTAATTTATCCTGATAAGATGCTCCTATCTTTGGGCAATGATACTTAGGCATGTAAGTGGACTTTTGAAAATGAGACCTTGGACCCAGATCCTTAACTGGGTTTAGGCATTTAATTCCCATTGATTTCACCCAGCTCTCTATGTAACCCAAATGGACATACAACCCATCAATATTAAGGGCTTCATATCTTGCAACGATACATTGCTCTTGCACACATTCAATGGAAGACAAATGCCTAAACACCTTTGGGGAGTTTTGACTAGGCTCCTAAATCACATAGCACCTTTGAAGATTTTAACCTACATTTGGATTTAGGTGCTCAACCTAGGCATCTACATTTGACAATATTAGCCTTAATGCTTAGTTAATCATTTGCAGTCTCCATGTATTTCAGATAGTGCCAAAGACAAGAATAGCACTTTTAAAGTATTTTTGATTAATGCAATATAAATCCCAATAAGACACTCTAATAAAGGGGAATAATTATCCAGATTCTGAGCTGTGGTCAAGGAGCACTGACTACAGTTCAGGAAAATGTGGTTACACTGATGGCCTTAAGTAATATTTGTGCCCTTCTAATTCCTGTCTGTGAGTTGAGCCAATCCCTTGAAAAATTTAGAGTAGCCATCAGATATCTCCAACTTAATGCCAGCTGCCAAAGACCCAAGAGGCTATTGGAGGCCTGGAATGACCAAGTCACACAGAAGCCTTGGCTATGTCCCTTTTCTTCAGACATACCACTATGCCAGTGGCTGGGAGGTGGGACACCATAAGAGCCACTATAAAATCACTACACCATTTGAGGACCACCCAGTGTTAGGGAAGACCCACCAGCAACTGAATTTAGGGTAACTGTGTACTAGCAGAGCATCTTAAAGCAACCCAAGTGCACAGAAGGACCAGATCTCATCTGACCTTTATCCTTTATCATGGACTTCATCATGTGAAATCACTTCTGTTTGATGCATTAAGTCCTCTGCAAACAACCTCAAATTCGAGATGCATAGAATAGCCACTCAAAGAATGAGCCAAAACTTCAAAGTATACAAAATATATAAATTCCAAGAAGTGTGGAATTGAACTAGGTGGAAGAAAGGAAACATCCATAAGCACATTTGAAACTCACAAGTGGAAATGTTTTATTCCTCAAACATAACTATGTGTTGCTTGTCACCACTTGCTAGACTGGGGAGATGTTCAGGACAGAAATTAATTCCCCAACCCATTTTAAAAATCCCTGCCCTGCTGTGACAAACACACATCCATTTACTAAATACACTGATTAATGCATTATTATGTGGCATCACTGGTACTATTATTCCCATGCAAAATATGCAATTAGTACTTACCATGTGACCAAATGAGTCTGTGAAGTAAAAAAAAAAAGATGTATCCTGGAATGTGGTTAGCAAACCAGGAAGTATCATCTGATTTCAGAGATGAATATATATATATATATATTTCAACAGAATAAAAGGATTATTTAAAACTTATTTCAGTTTTGAAAGCCAAGACTTCCTGCTGTGAGCTGGTCTCAGCAGAACAGAGTCAGATTTCATGATGTTACACCACATAAAGTGACATGACAACACTTCAAAAAGAGCACATTTCCTAGAAATATCAGCACACCACCATAATTTCAATATAATAGTATTTCATGGCCCCAAAAATATATTTTGGAACTCCATGAGTAACCTGCATGAAAATAGATAGCTCTGAAAATATCAGGACAATGCTGTAAAAGAAGAACTGATAAATGGTAGACACCAGAAGATATTTTTGACCATCACACAATTTTCATTTTAGCTCAGCAAATCACCATTGGAGAGGAACTGCAAACAATTATTTAAAAATTGGGAGTACAGATTTTTTTCTTAAAGAACCCTGCAAGCTTTCTTTACCTGTTTTAAACATACGCGAAAATAAAGTGGGCACAAACCCAGTTTTTGTTTTCTGATACAGGTTAGCCTTAAAGTTATAAAGTGTCCATTAGCAATAATAGCAGCTGGTTTTGGAATGTCCATGGCTGAGTTCACAATTGAGGCACTGCTGTCATTTGTAAATCACCCAGGCTGCACTGTCAGTATAAGAATTCCTAGAGTGAATTCCATTCTTGGACTCATTCTGGGCATCCTCTATAACAAGGGTTCTCAAACTTCATTGCACTGTGACACGCTTCTGACAACAAAAATTACTACATGACACCAGGAAGGGGGGCCGAAGCCTGAGCCCGCCCGAGTCCAGCAAAGCCGCAGGGGGCCTATAACATGAGCCAAACTGCGCCTGGCTGAAGCCAGCCCTAGCGACCCCATTAAAAAGGGTCGCAACCCACTTTGGGGTCCCGACCTACAGTTTGAGAACCGCTGCTCTACAGTGTATGGCATGTCTTAACATATAAGGAATTAACTTATCTGTTAAAACTAAAAGCAGACTTTTCAATACCTACCTACTATATACAATATATTCAGATACTGTAGTTTGGCCCAAGGAGGAACACAGAATCCATTGTTCTATTGTTTCATACCCTGAAGAGAGAGAGAGACAGTATAAAAGGCCCTGATAAGTATGTTAGAAGAAAAGCAAAGAATTTAAGACAGTTGGGAGAATTAATGGTGTATATATAATTTCTTTCCAGATTTTCGAGAAGAAAGGACAATAAGTTAAGGAGGACAATAAGAACTGTGATTAGAGAAATGTTATTTTATGAAGTTCCTTGCCATCTTTTCTTTGGCTGAATAAACCCAATCTCAACACTCGGGATGAGAAACTGTTCTGCACCTTTGAGTAGCACAGGATTGAACTCACAGGGAGAGGGACTTATAGTAGCTTAAAGTCACTCTTGTGCCTTCTCAATTCTAGATTTCTCCACAGCTCCTGGTGCAACACAGACAGCACCGAGGGCCTGTCTAAGTTAAGGCAACCTGCCCCTGGCTTCCTATGGGCCACAGTACTGTTCACAATCTCTGTAGTGCTACAGCCAAGCCCTGGACATGTCCCTTCTACTCCCAGCCCTACTTCTGGCATGTCCCCTATACCAGGGCTGGCAAGGAGGTCCTTGGAAGACAGCATGCAGCTGCCTTCTTCAGTCCCTGCACTAGAATAATGCTCCACCAGCCAGACCCAGTGATTTTAAAGGCCCTTTATTGTCACTCTGGCCCTTTACCTAACAAAGAGGATAGAACAAAGATGAGGATCTCACCCTTCATATACAGCTAAAGTCTGTAGACCTGCTTGTAGCCTAACTTACATGCAGCCTCTGCTGCAATCTATTGATTTACACTGGTGTAAATGAAATGAGAATGAGGCCTCCTATTGCTTATAAAATCTCACATTATAACAGCCTGGGGAATTTAAATTAGATTTGCGTATAAATTGAATTCTTCGAAGCATCGTATTATTAATTTTATTCATTTTATTGTTAGTTTATTGATTACAAACATGCCCCACTTAAAATCCTTCTGCTGAGAGTTTTCCCCCCTGGAATTTACATTAATTATCAAATAGATTATTTGATAAAATATTATACATTTTAACAAAACTGTGAACCTTAATTTAAAATTTTAAAAAATCCTTATGCAAATATCTGTTTTGTAGGCTGACTGGATATTCACTTTACTTAATAAAATATGCTCTGATGGACTAATATCTTAAAAATCCATGAGGGCAGTTTTGTGTTGTATTCCATCAAGACTCAGCTATTACAGATAGCATTTTCACATTTTCTTAGGACATTACTCTTGACAATTTCAAATCTTTACCACTGAAAAGGAGTCTCTAGAGAGATGTAACAACATGTCCTAGTGACCAAAAGCGCCCCTGGATTCACACCTTACACACTGTTGTAATAATCTTTGTACAAAATAGGCCTTGTGAGATATCATTTGAAAACTAGTAACTTGATGGTCAATAATATCTTGGTGAAATGTATGTTGCAACATTATATGTAAAGTTATGAATTCCTGCTGTATGATGTTGTTAGCACATGTTCGAACCCACACAGCCTGGACTAGGCAAAAGCTGTTAAACAGGCCTATCCTGAACGAAGGAATGTGTGTTTACCTCCACTTACGTACAAGCAGTAATCAGGGTCCTTGAGACAGCAAGAGGGGGAAATGGCAGGAGACAAGGCAAATCTGCATGTCAACATACACAAGGAAGAAATAAAAACGTGGAACCACCTTTACCACCAGACTCCATGTCACCTTTTTTACTGAGGATTACCCCTCAAAGCTAAGAAGAATCCATTTCATAGGGTGACTGGACTATAAAAGTGAGGACCAGAACCAAGCCCCGGCATCGCTCTCTCTCTTTCATCTAAGATGACAAAGGAACCAGCCCTTTGACTTCGGGGGGAGACCCTGACCTGAGAATTTGGTCAGCCAAGATGCTTGGAACCTATGGTACGGATTTTACCTTGAACCAAGTCTAGCTTGTTAAATTTTAGCTATTAGAAAGCATTTTATCTTTATTTTTCTTGTAACCATTTCTGACTTTAACACTGTGACGTTCCCCTGATGTTATCTGGACCAGTGATCTGCTATGTCACTCCAACCCTCGACTCTGGGAGCCAGCCTCATCCTGCTCTGCTGTGAGAACCCCCACTCCTGGGCTGTTCACACACAGCCTCTCTGGCATGTAAACTGCTTGGATTGTGCAACCGAATGACACTAGCCAATATCTCCAGTCCCAGACACAACCCTAGGAACCTCCCATTTGCAGTGTCCAGTTATGCCTGCTGGATGCTGCAAGCTTATATGAATTCATCAATTTAACAAAGAAATTGATATGGACCAGGCTTGTTCTCCCAAGGGGAGCCTCTGACATGCTTCAAAACAAACACACTGCTTCAGGTAGAATAAACAGACAGATTTATTAACTACAAAAGATAGATTTTAAGTGATTATATGTCAAAGCACAACAAGTCGATTTTGGTCAAATGAAATAAAAGCAAAACACATTCTAAGCTGAGCTTAACAATTTCAGTGTCTTTACAAACTTAGATGCTTCTCACCACAGACTGGCTGGTTACCCTTCAGCCAGTCTCTCCCCTTTGATCAGCGCTTCAGTCGCTTGGTGGTGATGTCTGTAGATGGAGGTGGAAGAGAGAGGAAGAGCATGGCAAACATCTCCCCCTTTTATCATGTTCTTTCTTCCTTCTTGGCTTTGTCTCCCCCCTTCAGGGTCAGGTGAGCATTACCTCATCGTAGTCCCTGACTTACCAAGGGAAGGGAGGGTAATTCACTTGAGAGTCCGACAGATCCTTTGTAGCTGCCTACGCCAGTGTCCTTTGTTCCTGTGAGGCTGGGCTGGGTTTGTCCCATACATGTCCTGCTGAGCTGTGGACTGCCCCTTTGTTCCTGGAGAGTTTTGCCTGGGCTTCTTTTAAGCCATGAGGACACATTTTCAGCCTCATAACTATATACATGAAATTACAACCTATAACATTACTATAACAACAATGCTCAGTGCATCAACCTGACATGACAAACTTTGCTCTGGATACAACACAATCATATTATAAAGATGAACATGGGGGTGCAGGGTGTTCCCCCAAGATACAGTGTCACAAATACCACAAATTCACTTAAACCCTATATTCTCTTGTTAATAAACTTATTTTATTCTTTAATCTGAACCAATCCAGCACTGTGTTTAAACTGGTCTGGACTGCACCCCATAATGTGCCACTGAGAAGGAGTCTCTAGAGATATAGGTTAAAACTATAACAAAAACATGGCATGACCATTGGAAAGTAACAATGAATAAAATTTACATCCACCTTAAACTCATTGTACAGTTAACTTTACATCCTGCTGCAGAAATAGGACTTGCAAACATGATCTGTGCTCAGACATTCTTGGCTAATGTGTCCTTCTACAGTAATTGGATTTGGAAGACCCATAATAGCTTAAATTCAGTTGTATGGTTAATTTTAAAAAAAAACTACATATTTAAACTGTGGATTTGAGTAAAACTTGACCCATCTATTAAAAATTCCTCATTGTGAAGGTCCAGTAGTCACCTAGTGTAGGTAAATGCTGTGATTTATTTCTTCTGTCACATTCTGTAGAAGAACTGTTGGACTAGAATTAAGAATTCTTTGTTCACAGAAAAGCTCTGGCATTTAGTTGCAGACTTCTTGATGTCATATTACAGAGTTCCTTTGAGAAGCAAAGTATGAGTGCACATGTAAATCATCCCGATCCAGAAAGATTATTTTTAGTTCCTCCACTATATCCACCATCATGTTACTGTGCCCTGGGGCTAACTTTGTCATTCCTGAGGTGTCAGCTTTTGCAAATTTGGGGGCTCTTCTATGATTCTCTACCTATATTTCCAGGGTCATTCAATGAAAATGGTCTATGTTCAGGATTGGAGAAAGGCTTTTATAATTGGAGTATCCCTATATTCACATTCCAGCAAGGGACACCTACATTATATTAATGGCAATAACTTTTTGACTCTGACAGTTTTATGAATCTTCTCCCCACTAATTATCATTTGGAGGTTTTTCAGGAGATATCTCTTGTTACGGTACAACAGTTTTCTGTTCAAAGTTCTAATGGGAGTGTACTTTAAGATATTTTTCCCCTCAGATCCAAGACCAAAGTTAACAGGATGAATAATATAAGTTTACACAGATCAGCTTGAGGTTTCCCACCTGGCTGGCATTAATCAGTTTAGAACAGGCCAGTGTTCTTTCAATGTTTTTGATCATACAAAAAATCTAACATCAAAAGATGCCTTAAAGGTTACACTATAATACCTTAGACCATTTCCCAGAAGATGATTTTAAATGTATGTATAATTCATGTGCCATTTATGCAAAAGTTTTGCAACTGAAATGTGTGTGTATATATATTTCACCACAATTAGAGAAAATAATGTTATCACTCCACTGAACATTTGACAAATGTTAGAAAAATAAAACACAATTATAAAAGGGCTGTCTAATTAAAAAGGAAAAACAATATCTTATCTAGCACTTCAGAGTGTGACAACATTGTACTTTACTATCTTTGGGGCCAGACTTTCAACAATATGCAGCACACACATAAGAGCCAAATTTTCAAAAGATCTTGCCTCACATTTAGGCACCTACATGAAGCGGCCAGACTTTCAGAAGTGCTCAGCACCCAAAGGCTTCTGTTAACCTGGTCACTGCTCAGTGCTATGAAATTTTGAGAACCTGGTCCCTTCATTTAGGTACTTTGGGGAGAATTGTTGGGTTCTGGACTCTTGAAAATCTGACCCATAAAATGCATTCAAGATGGGCCAAAGTAGGGACCTGATACAATCTCTGTTGAAGTAAACTTGAGTTTTTCCTACTGTAAACTATAAATTAAATTTACTGTCTTTCCTGGGCTTTGCATCAGGCCCCTAAGTTTGGAGTATCTCATGTATTTTGTGGTTCTAGTTGAACAAACTTTGTGTACTTCTAATCAATGTCATCTGGTTGCATAAAACAGTTTCCTGACCCAAGGGCAGTTAGTTACCAGGCAAAATATGATATGGCCCTTAAAGGCTATCTTTTCCCTTTTCCTTCTGTCATGTGATTTTTCATAATTTCCAGGCAAGTCTTGTGGACATATCAGTTTGTACTATCTTTGCTGAGCTATTGGATTATCTTTGCTGACTTCTTCAGGCTAAAAGAATGCCACTTCAAGTAGCAATTCTTTTAAACACTGTCTCATCTAAGTGACCAAGAAAGCACATTGAAATAAAGTAACTTTTAAATGAATAACTATTTGCATTAAATGAATAAATATGATAAACTTGCAAATCTGACAAAGAGCTAGACAGAATATAGCAAACAGACAGGAAAGAGTAAGTCTGGAGGAATACTGCAAAATATTTCCCAGAAATATCTGTTCTCATTGACAGGTAAATTGACTTCAGTTGTGTGTTTGGGCTCTTTGGGTTTTCATGCTGTGAGAAGATCCTACTGGATGAGCTTTTTGGAAGGAATATTTGTGGAACCAGAAATTTAAGCAAACATTGAAGAATATGTAAATTTGCACATGAAATTTTCACACTTGAAAACTGATTCTAAAATTCACACTACCACCAGTCTATCAAGCCACAGAAGCATATCATGTGACCTATGAGTACAGCCAAAATAACCAATACAATTCTAATGTAATATCAAGCACTTGCAATGAGCTGTTCATACACAACCCACAAGCCAAGAAATTGCTTTGAGAAGTAAATTGCCCAATAATTTAAAAAAAACTAAATTCAACAAAAAATATTTTATTCAATGCATGAACACAAAAGAGGCCAATATGGTTGAACGTATTGACTTCAAATGATCCAACCTGCATTTGTCAAGCATACTGTTCGGTATAGTGACAGACTCATTCAACCAGTGTTTTCAATTCCATTGTAACCTAAACTATCACAGTGTGGCTCTGTGTCCTCCTTTAAAGGCAAAACCATGTTTAGGAGGTTTATGAGGCTGATACTGGCTTCAAGTTAAAGGACCAGATCCTAAAAGATACCCCCTAGAGTGAGACAAAGAGCCACGTTGTGTTATGTGTGTTACACCATTGTTTCTTCAAGCACCATATTCAGATGTGACCATTCCAGGATTTAAAAGTAAATTGTGATAATCTGCTTAAATGATGGCAGCCTACCCATTTCATCCAAAAGGTGGGAGGGCATAAGCAACCTCTTACATGACCATATGAAACTCTGTGACCCTGTATCCCAAACCTCTCTGTAAAAATAAGCTCTGGAGCTGCCAGCGAGTTTTCTGAAGAAAGTATACAGTATCAGGTACCAAATCTCTTTATTCCCTGTTATCATTTGCTATGCCATATCTCATATTATAAACTTCATACAGTAAACAGTTTAAATGTGCAACATGGTTACTTTAAAGGTGTTTCTACCTATCTATGTCATGAAGTCTACAAAACACGATGACAGCTGAGCAGCTGGTTTACTGTAACCACAGCTTATACACTAATCATAACTGTCTCACTGTTATCTTGTGCTACCCTACCTATTTGCTGTATCCACCTATCATCTCATGTCTTATACTTAGCTTGTAAACTCTTTGGATAGGGGCCATCTTTTGTTCATGTGTGTGCATATCGCCTAGCAAAATGAAGCATTATCCTTGATAGGAGCCACTAGGCACTACCACAATACAAATATTTAATAAACATACCTATTTCCAGTCAATCCAGCAGGCAGTTATGAAGATACCACTATCTCTGAGAAGACATGACAATTATACGTGAACTAGACCAAAGCATTGAATTGGGGAAAAAACACCATCTATGCCATACTTTAGTTTTTCATAGGAGGGTTTAAGGTCTTGTCAACCTTGGGTTTATTGTCTACCACTAGTTCTGAAATTATGAACAGTAGTTGACAAACCATTGGTTATTCTATGTACAATGCTCTATTCTAATTTTAAGGGTGCAGTTGTTTCTTGGGTCCTTTTCCCCCTCACAAAGGTCTTTTGACTGTATTATCTCCTCCACAGATAAGATTTAACGAATGGCCCAAACCAAACCTTAGATCCAAACACCATTAAATTTGGGGCGTTACAAATTTTGCAGCTCAATCCTATTTCCAGTAATGTTATCCATGCCTATGAGATGTTAGTAGCATGGTAAAGATCTCCAACATCAACAAGAAAGCAGCTAACTATAGGGGAATACACCTCTACCCCGATATAACGCTGTCCTCGGGAGCCAAAAAATCTTACCAAGTTATAGGTGAAACTGCGTTATATTGAACTTGCTTTGATCTACCGAAGCACGCAGCCCCGCCCCACCCGGAGCACTGCTTTACTGCGTAATATCCGAATTCATGTTATATCGGGTCGCGATATATCGGGGTAGAGGTGTACTAGCAAGTGTAAGAAAATTGAGTACATCCATAATCAGCTTTCCCTTAATAACGAAACCTTCTTTTTTGGTTCATGATAGCAAAGCTCATCTAGATGCAAATGTTCCTCCAGAGGACCAGTGTCATTATCTTTATGATTATCTTTATAATTAATGCATTACTGATATGCTACTAAACAGAGAAAAGGTTCTCAACAAAATAATGAAAGCAGTATCATGATCATAAGACTAATAATAATGGAAATCATATACAAGCTGATCATTTCCTTAATGTGCACTGCTGAACCTGACAAACAAATCTTAAGCTAGAATCACATCAATACCCCATTTCAATTAGGGAATGACCTACAGTACAATGCATTCTAATCAATCAATCCCATTTCTTCCTGGAATGTTATAGCTATAATACATCAGATTTTGTCAAAGTTTTTTTAACTTACAGTTTTGATATAAGGTCATCACTCTCAAGAAACAAGGGTTGAGCTACATACTTCAAAATGCATTTATTGAATATTTTCTGTATCAGCCTGGTAAAATGCAATGACTGACCTACATTGCTTATGTAATGAGACTGTCAAAAATGAAAGGAGTATTCTCTTCACAGGGATTACTATATTGCCAAATCATGAAAGAAACAGACAGTGCTAACAGCCAAGGCTTGTGTTAATGAAAGAACTACAGAATGCATTCTAATAGAAACAAAGACTGGAGCAGGTATCAGAGAATCATAGAATATCAGGGTTGGAAGGGCCCTCAAGAGGTCATCTAGTCCAACCCCTGCTCAAAGCAGGACCAATTCCCAACTAAATCATCCCAGCCAGGGCTTTGTCAAGCCTAACCTTAAAAACCTCTAAGGAAGGAGATTCCACTACCTCCCTAGGTAACCCATTCCAGTGCTTCACCACCCTCCTAGTGAAAAATTTTTTCCTAATATCCAACCTAAACCTCTCCAACTGCAACTTGAGACTATTACTCCTTGTTCTGTCATCAGGCACCATTGAGAAAAGTCTAGATCCATCCTCTTTGGAACCCCCTTTCAGGTAGTTGAAAGCAGCTATCAAATTCCCCCTCATTCTTCTCTTTTGCAGACTAAACAATCCCAGTTCCCTCAGTGTCTCTTTGTAAGTCATGTGCTCCAGCCCCCTAATCATTTTTGTTGCCCTCCTGCTGGACTCTTTCCAATTTTTCCACATCGTTCTTGTAGTGTGGGGCCCAAAACTGGACACAGTACTCCAGATGAGGCCTCCCCAGTGCCGAATAGAGGGGAATGATCACGTCCCTCGATCTGCTGGCAATGCCCCTACTTATACAGCCCAAAATGCCATTAGCCTTCTTGCCAACAAGGGCACACTGTTGACTCATATCCAGATTCTCATCCACTGTAACCCCTAGGTCCTTTTCTGCAGAACTGCTATCTAGCCATTTGGTCCCTAGTCTGTAATAGTGCATGTGATTCTTCCGTCCTAAGTGCAGGACTCTGTACTTGTCCTTGTTGAACCTCATCAGGTTTCTTTTGCCCAATCCTCTAATTTGTCTAGGTCCCTCTGTATCCTGTCCCTACCCTCCAGCGTATCTACCACTCCTCCCAGTTTCATGTCATCTGCAAACTTGAGAGAGCAGTCCACGCCATCCTCCAGATCATTAATGAAGATATTGAACAAAACCAGCCCCAGCACCGACCCCTGGGGCACTCCACTTGAAACTGGCTGCCAACTAGACATGGAGCCGTTGATCACTACCCGTTGAGCCCGACTATCTAGCCAGCTAGAAAACATTTATAATAAGGTAGTCAAATAAGAGAATTGAATTATGAGGGAGACATGTAAATGTAAAGATCAGTCTGAGAATCGAAGTCCTTAGCCTATATATACTAAGAACTGACATTGTTTAAGTTGTACTGATTCTATAGGTTTTTATTCTCAAGTTGGCAGGTGCTAATAGAGTTGGATGAATGCTGCAAAAATAATTCTGTGATTATTGAGTTTAACTCAACATTCTTCTACTATGTTTACTTTCCATTTTTATTTGCTTTTCACAGACATAAAAATATGCTACCTTACTGCCACAAATGTTTTCAGACAGCAAAATTCAATGAAAATGTTACTATCTGTACTATAAGTGCTTTCATGTTCCTCCACTGAGGAAACAGAATCAATATCATGTGACATATCTGGCCAATCTAAGAATTTCAGTTAAAATTTTCTAAAGCACTGAAGTGATTTATGGGCCTAAGCCTCATTTTCAAAAGTGATTTAGACACTTAGGCCAAGATCCTCAAAAGGAACATAGGGACATAACTCCCAATGGGAATTAAGCACCTAAACACTGTCGAGGATCTCAGCCTTTGGAACCCAAGTCTCATTGAGTCAATGGAATGACTTAGGAACCTAAGTCCTAAGTTCCTGAGTCACTTTTGAAAATAAAATTTAGGCTCTTCAGTTAGTTAGACCTTGCAATGCTGAATAGAACACCACCTAAATACATTTAAAAATCTAGGCCTATGTCACTTCTGAAAATTTCACCCATTAGCTTGAAGTTAGAATAGATGCACAATCCATGGGTAAAACATATTTGTTAAATCAGTGCAAATCATATGTACATTTGAGGAAGAAACAATATACTCACTAAAAGTCTGCCAGCAGAAAGAAAGGCTAAATTAATTGTATACGTTGTTTGTTGAATTACTGACCCTTTCATAAAGAAGTATGACTTAATAATAAATCAGATTCCCTTATTATATGTGTGATGAGGAAAAGGAGCCAAAGTAAAGACAGAAAGCTGAGACACTTCTGCTCCTTAGAAGCACACAGAGGGACATTAGCAAGGTCACTTTCAATAATGTTCACAACTAGGAAATGGTCACCATTAGGGTGGGGTTTTAACTCCGCATTCAGTGCTGCCTACCTCTGCTCCCTTTGAAACCAACAGTAAAATTTCTATTAACTTCAGTGGGGGCAGTACCAGAAGCACTTTTGAAAATTCCACCATTAAACTATAGAAGATAAACCTCCTTCATCACCTATAACTTAATTCCCCCCTCTTCTCTATGGATACCTACAGATACACTGTTTTTATTTAGGAGAAGATTCCTTTCCATACAGTTCAATCTCAGTTCAAAGCAGTTGAGATCAAAGTTCTAAGCAGGATTTTGTAAATGGCTGTTTTCTTGTTGTATCAGACCTTTATTATTATCAGAATAGAGGAGTACTTGTCATGGGTGACTTTTATGCTTCAGGTTTTATCACAACATGTTTTTTTTTCTCTCTCTCTCCCCCCCCCCTTTTTTTTTTTAAAGAAAGACACTGATTGTCATATGGGAGACAGACGCTGTCATAATTCTGACATTCTTTGCAAATCTCTAATGCGGAACTACAGTGAGAGGTGTAAATTATCTGAATGGAGCCGTGCATGTAATATTAATATGCTCCTCGGTGAAGTGTGTTTGAGATGCTTTCATGTAACATTCTAAATTCTGTCATATCACTGTATGCCTTAGCCTTAAGTATTAGAATCTGGAAAAGCTAAGTCAGTCAATCAGATGAGGCCTTTATCCCCAACTTTCTTTATCCTCATCAGTATTTCTCAAATGGCTTTGCAATGGGAAAACCACTTATTCTTAGTCTCCAAGCCTGCTCCCATTGCAATTACTTTGGGGGGTGAGGGAAAGAGGGGATGTTGACTTCAGTGAGAGCAAGATCAGGCCTTCATTATCTAAAGAAACATAGGTCATTGTGTAATTATCATCATAAATGTTTAGACAATGAGAGCCCTGTACAGTGAGCATTCCTCTCAGGTAAGTGGGTCCCTCATTGCACAGAGAATTAACTCTGTCTTTAAGTGCCATTTAATAAAGAACAGGTTGCTGTTTGTACTATGTGCCTATTCATGGAAATAAAGGTCCCCATTTACTCACCCATGTGGGCTACCCACCGGATAGGGCACAGTACAAGAGGAAGTGCAGCCCTGCAAGGCCACTACTCTCCCTCCCATGCAGTTGGGTGAAGTTAGAACTCCACTCACTTCCACTGATGTGCCAGCCAGTGGAGCTGAGCCAGGGCAAAGGAAAACCTTCAATGCTTCTGGTATAGAATGGCAGCATATTACTTTCTCCCTGAAGCAAAGGGAGACTCAGCCATAATTCTCTCACTGGGCCGCTCCTGGTACAGCACAGCTACGTGCTGAACCTCACTATGGGCTGAGTAAACACTCAAGCTTGCAAATTGCCCCAAAGCCATTGGGACTGCACAACGCCAGCTGTGTGCTGGTTTAACTCCATGAAGCCAATAGAGCTACACTGGAGGAACACTGTACACTGGAATACAATGGGGGATCGGGCCCATTCTCTTTAGCTTAATTTCTGACAACACAGAATTTGACATTAGTAAAAACTGTCTCCAATCCAAAAAATAAATCCAGCCATATGTAAAGTACTTTATTTCTCATACTTGTCATGTTTTCATGGATTCTAGACGAGACAATGCCTGACCATTCCCACATCTCTGAGTTAAATCAAGCTTCTGCATATTGAATTGCTTGATGCATGTATTGCTTCATATCTTTTTCCATCTTCTGGGATGGAGGTGGTAATTAACTTTTAGTACTGATCTGTTCAAAGGGAAAGAACATCGGCTACTATTCTAGTGTGTTATACAGCCACAACACTCTTCTACTCAACACATTAAAAATAATTCTTCATACACTGAACTAGGGAACCTTTTCCTTCGAGAGATGTGAATATAGTCACCCTCTGGAAAAAGTTTGCCTTTTATTATACACTGTCATACTGGAATCTCAGAGATTTAGTAAATGATCTGATAATCAATATCTTACGATATCCTAAGCACCGGTCTGATCCAACAGTTCACTGTGGAAAGATTCCTGTTGACTTCAAAGGGCGTTAGAGCAGGCCTTATATCCTTGTCATTTGGATAATATTTTAATTATAAGATAATGTAACAACTATATATTTTAATAAGGAAACCAAAGTTTGAATTACAAAGATATCCAGCACTGAAGCTGCACATCTCAGTGCAAGAATCAGATTGTACACAAAGGTTACACGGGATGATGCTGAACTTTGCCTGCTGAAGCTATTTAAAGCAGGGTCAAAACAAAAGATGATGTAGGGGTGAATCCTGGTCTGAGTAAGCACAAAGTTGGCAGAGTTGAAACATTGCATTTGTCAGGAAAGGCGGGGGACACGCTCTCTCTCTTCATCTGAGAGTTCTAGACTTTGTCCCTTAATAAAAGAAAGAATGGAAGGTAAGCTACCATTCAACTAGGAGGGAGGGATAGCTCAGTGGTTTGAGCATTGGCCTGCTAAACCCAGGATTGTGAGTTCAATTCCTGAGGGGGCCACTTGGGGATCTGGGGCAAAATCAGTACGTGGTCCTGCTAGTGAAGGAAGGGGGCTGGACTCAATGACCTTTCAAGGTCCCTTCCAGTTCTAGGAGATGGGATATCTCCATTAATTTCTTTTTTTTCTAACTGTACTTGTCTGAATATTTTTATGTATTTATTCAAAGTTATCATAAAACTATAGGTCCAGTGCTTTTCACATTGACTTCAGTGGTTATAAATATCTTCTAGGCCTAAGTTATCTAACAATACATCCTACCTATTATTATTTAGTGTTTATATTAAGGTAGCAACTAGAACAAAGATATGTTCCCTGTCCCAAAGAGTTTGCAATCTAAAAAGATTTAATTAAAAAAAGAGAGAGTGCAAGAGAAAAAGTAAGGTGGTAGAAAAGGTCATGATGATGGCGGATGCATGTCTTGTTAATTCCATGTCTATTTACATATTACATTTAAAAATCTATGTTAAAAGAATGCTAAAATTGCAGTATCAATCATTTAAAAGGTTAGGAAATACCAGATTTAAAGCTGCCCGCACAACCTTCATTCAGCCCTCTTGAGCAAATGTATTATGATACAGTCTTTAACTATATGATCACATACTATTTTTTTTCACAGTATCTCTGCCTCATTCAGCACACAGAATGGATGATGCTCAGGGAAGCAGCCAGTGAAGGGGACTGTTGTTTGTTGGACCCCTTCCTCATTTGTTGCAGAAGCTGGAAAGTGTGTAATGACTGAGGCAGGAGACTGTAAGGAGGGAAAGGGTTATTAAAGCAGCTGTGCCACCTGGAGAATTGAATTCTATTCCTGCCTTTGCCACAGAGATATTCTCTGATGGTGAATGAGATTGGGCGGCTGAAGACCTGCAGGGGTAGAAACAGGGCAGAGTAAGGGGGCATCAGCCACCAACAGCAATAGAATAAGTGAGCAAAAATCCTGAGACCAAATTTGAAAGCTGAGTAAGTCAGAAGTGAGGACATCATGCAAGATCCTCCCAACTGCTGGTCTCTCCAGTGAGCGGAAAAGGGGAAGTTGCTGGTTGGTTGTAGCTGGTGCTCGTGGCTTTTGGGAAGGAGTAATGACGATCGGAGATTCCTTAATCTGCCCCCTGGGAGCTGATCCTGGCTTTTGTGGAAGAAGGAGGGAAGCCTCTTGAGGTTTGGTGCCCTGGTCAGGTCCCATCAGGTACAATGTATGGGGGTTGAGAGGCTAAAAGCTCTATATCAGCGATACTGAGACTTCAGTGGTTCAGGAGCCAAATTAGCGATCAACATTACCCAAAAGAGCCACAGTAGTGTGCATTCGTTGTTTCATTTACTATATATATATTATTCTCCCACCAAAATGACTGACCAAAAAATCAACAATTGGTTAATAACATAGTAAAACCATCCTGACTGACTAATAACTTAAATCACACAGTGTTTTAATATCATGTGTAGCAAAGAGCCGCAGGAGACACATTAAAGAGCCACTCGCGGATCCCAAGCCTCAGTCTGAGTATCACGGCTCCACATGTTGCTATTAGCAGCAAAATGACAGACTCAATGGTTTTTAAAAAAAAACAACTTTAGTTGCTAATAACTCCATCCAGGGATTCCCCTACACTGAGGGAATTCTTCCCCGCATCACTGGGGTAGCTGTCCTGACCCCTTTGCACCACTTGAATGGGAGAGAAGCCAGGATCTTGCCTATGGATTGTCAATCACCTTTCCTCGCATTTATGAATGCACAGACCACCTACCTTCCCATTCACAGATGCCTGACACCCCGTAGCAATGACAGCAATTTTTAACATGGAAAAGTAATATTACAAAAGTATTGAACCTATTTTTGCTGCCTTTTGTGCAATAAGTGTTTTATCCCTTGTGATAAGAGTTGATCATGCTGTCCCCTTTGGTTCTTCATTTCTTCTCCCTCTTTCTCTCTCTCAGCTGGAAACAAAAAAGTGAACCGGCAGCTCACGACAAGTAAGCTCTTCGCAAACTACCAGCAAGTGTCTGCCACCCACATGGGGCCATGGACTAATTTGGGGAATCTCTGCCCTATCAGAATATTTTAACTTCAAAAAGCAAGTAGATTCTCCATTTAATCTAGGACTTACTGAAATCAGTGGTTTTCCAGTGATAATTGAGTTACAAGTTACAACCTTGTTTCACAACTTATTTGAGCACCCGCTGCCTGTCAGCATTGATTTTTCAAGCCCTTTCCAGCCAGCCATGCAAGTTTTAGAGCACATTTAAATATATCAACAAATATAAATACATACTATTGCCTGAAGGAGCATAATCTATTGCACAAAATTACCGCAAATGTGGAGATTCTAGAGTTCTGCAAACACAAACATTTAGTAGTCAGCTTTAATTCTCCAGGCAGCTTTCACCATTCAACCCATACTAGTGGCAGCTTCTCAGGGCAACACAAATCTGATTGAGATGTAACATCTTCAATTATCTCAAACATTTGTTTCATTTGGATCTGATAGTAAGACAGTACCTACATGTGTAATAAATATGAAAAGAAACATTGTTCACCATATCACGTTTAAACTTTGATTCATTATTTCACCCACACCCTAAATTTCCAAAGCAGGTTGTGTAAACTAGCCTTTGTCAACACCTCTCCCCTCACTCTGTGCATTTGTGTGACAGTGGATGAGTGCAACACCTGAACACACAAGTTGGTATAGAAAATTGAAGCTGTTTCATTGGGAGACTGAGACCATCTCCAGGTCCATAATTCATCCACTAGACCAAACTCCCCTGTCCCCACTCCAAGATAAATCAGAGCTTGATTCTGCCTCCCTTTCTCATAACAAGTGGTACCTTATACTGGGACAAGTCCCATTGGGCCAGATTCTTGCACCCCTAATCACAATGAGTTGTGCTGTCAGTTTGACATGTCACTCACCTCACAGTTTTCGTTTCCACATCTGTTAACAAGGCACAGAGATGGGTGGAAGTTTTCCAGATGAGAATGCTGATTCATTGAAAGCTAAACATTTATCAGAGATTGTTCAATGTAGACAAAATTGCAATGGAACATGGGCAAATTTCAATACCTGTGTGGTTTCCTGCCTGTTTGCATCCCTGGCTCCTCGGCAGCTTTTGGTAGCTTGCCTCACAAGCTAAAGGGGAGCAGAGACTGGGGAACCCTTGGGAGCCCCAATTCCCAGGGGCTTCTAAATTCCTAAGCTGCTCAGTTCTTCCACAGCTTGACTGGCAGGCTTCTGCAGAGTGAGGCTCCCAGAGCTTCCAGGCTCCTCACTCAGTGGGGTTTCCAGACTTCTGGCTCCCCTTCAATCCATCCGCTGGGATGACAGGGACGCTGGAGCCTGGAAGCCCTGGGAGGGCTGGTTCCCAATTCCTTGGCAGCTTAAGCTCCCAGGACTTCTAGGTTCTGCAACTGCAGGTCAGTCCATGACTCCATTCTTATTCACAGAGAATTTGGGGCTTTTTGTGTTTCATTCCAAATCAGAATAAAACCAAATTTTGAAAAATTGAAATCCTCTGCAAAATGGCATCCCCTGTCTCTGTACAGTTACGGCTGTATGTAGCTCTTGGTTTTTGTGGAAGTAGTGTGCTCCAATAGCTAGGAGACCACATCAGGAGACCTGGAGTCTATTCTGAGCTATACCCCTAACCTACCTTGTGGGTCTGGATACCTCAGTTCACCCCTCTTGCCTCTTATTCCCCTCCCATCTATTTAGATTGTCAGTTCTTTGGGTCAGCGACCGTCTCTCACTATGTGCTTGTACAATGCCTACAACAATGGGACCCAATCTCTGCCAGAGTCTTTAGGCACTACAGAATATAGTACAATAGGGGGTGCTGTGGAGCATAATTAGTGTGTTCTATATAAACAGCATTGTGCACGTGCAAATGCTATTAAGGGTAGTCATTGGGAGAGATGAGAACAGAACTCAAATCCTCCTGGCTCCCAGCTCTCTAATATTTACCAGACAGTAACATGACATAGCAGCCCAGCCACATGGTTGGAGTTTCCTTTTTCATAGACTCAAAGGTAAGCCGGGACCATCAGGATCATCTAGTCTTGACCTCCTGCCCATTGTAGGCCACGGAACCTCACCCACCCACTCCTGTAATAGACCCGTAACCTCTAGCTGAGTTACTGAAGTCCTAAAATCATGATTTAAAGACTTCAAATTACAGAAAATCCACCATTTACATAAGTTTAAACCTGCAAGTGCCCCATGCTCCATGATGAAGGCAAAAAAAGCCCAGCGTCTCTGTCAATCTGACCCAGAGGAAAATTCTTCCCTACCCCAAATATGGTGATAAGTTAAACCCTAAGCATGTGGGCAAGACTCACCAGCCAGACACGTGGGAAATAACTCTCTGTAGTAACTGAGAGTCCTCCCCATCTAGTGACCCATCACCAGCCATTGGAGATATTTGCTGCTAGCAGTCGCAGATCAGCCATATACCATTGTAGGAGGTCTCATCATACCACTCCCTCCACAAACTTATCAAGCTCAGTATTGAAGCAAGTTAGGTTTTTTGCCCCCAGTGCTCCCCTTGGAAGGCTGTTCCAGAACTTCACTCCTCTAAAGGTTAGAAACCTGCATTTAATTTCAAGCCTAAACTTGTTGATGACCAGTTTATATCCATCTGTTCTTGTGTCCACATTGATGCTAAACTTAAATAACTCCTCTTCCTCCCTGGTATTTATCCCTCTGATGTATTTATAGAGAGCTCTCATATCTCCCCTCAGCCTTCTTTTGATTATGCTAAACAATCCAAGCCCTGAGTCTCTTCTCATAAGGTAGGTTTTTCATTCCTTGGATTATCCAAGTATCCCTTTCTCCACAGGTATGTTGGGTGAAGCCATGACCAGTATCCTCCGGAGCTGCCACACTCAGCATCCAGAGGACAATCCACATGCTCCACCTCAGAATTGATTCAGATCCTCCCTTTGTCTCCTGTGTGTTTTACCAAGGAGCTAGGGACAGTCTGATTTTGGGGTCTTTTTCTTCCATTGGCTCCTAATACCCTCCACCCCAGTCCTGATTTTTCACACTTGCTGTCTGGAGCACACAATGTGATTCAGACTTAGGTATGCAGAAGGAGCACGCTCAGAGTTACCTACTAACAAGCTTAAGAGTGATTAATACTGAGTATAATCATTATGTTTGGGGTTGAAAAGATCTATCCTCCATATCTTAAACAGAAAGGAACAAAATACTATAATGCAATAAACATGCCCTGAATTATAGTAATTAGTGATGATACTATAATTAGCTGCAAATGAAAATTAAAGACAGCATTGTTCTAATCCATTTATCTAACCAGATCAAGGTATCATTAACTTAAAAAATAGCAATGATGTAGTGTGCAGCGTATTAAACTACGAGGTCATGGAAGGGGCACATTTGTCCCTGTCTGTACACAATAAAAGCATTTAATTACTAGGCAAAGCTATACTTAGAAGTAATTAAATAAAAGTCACATATAATTATGTGTTAAAAATACTATCATTATTATCAATTTGTTTACAAAAAAGTTGATCCATACTAGCAGCTTTGAAACTGCATCATAAGCTATTTAAATAAAATAAATAATAATAAGTGTCTCACTATTACACAGTGCTTTTCATCAGCAGATGTCAATGCACTTTACCAAGGAGGTGTCACTGCCATTATCCCCATGTAATAGATAGGGAAACTGAGGTGCAGAAAGGCAAAGGGACTTGCCCGAATAGTCAAAGAAACTTTGGGCATAATTCAGAGTCAGTGGCTGACTAAAGTCAATCCAAGACTTCCCATGGATTTCAGTGAGCTTTGGATTAGGAGCTAAAATACTCTGCAGAACTCCCAGGTTCTGAAGTCGCTAATGGTTAAAGGAAGCAATCTGAAGGCTTCATCTAAGTCAGTGGTCCCCAAACTTTTTTGGTCATGCCCCCCTCCCAGGAGCAATGGTTAGGAGCCAGGGCTGGGAGTGGGGCTGTAATTGGGGCCTGGAGCAGACCCACAGTTGGGAGTGGAGCCGGCACTGCAGCTAGAGTCACGGCTGTGAGCGGGACTGTGGCTGGAGCTGGGGGCTTCACCCGCGACCGGGTCCAGGAGCCAGGGGCTGCAGCCAGGAGCAGGCCTGAGGTCGGGTCTGGGAGCCTCATCCAGGACTGGAAGTTCAGCTGGGGCCATGGTTGTGAGTGGAGCTGCGCCCGGGAGCAGGCCTGGGAGCCGATAGCTGGGGTGGAGCTGGGGGCTGATGGGGCTGGGTGGCACTCCCTCCCTATCCCCATGGGGGCTGGTCCCGGGGCCTACTGCCCCCCCCCCCAAAATGTTCCTCTGTGCCCCCCTAGGGAGGCACAACTTGGGGACCACTGGTCTAAGGGGAAGAGTTATGCACCTTATATAAAAAAGCTACAGGCAATTACCCAAACAAGTGTTTACCCAAGACTAGAAAAATAATGTGGCGTTATTCCATAAGAGTTTTAGGGGGTGCTCAGCTCCCATTGACTTGTTATACAAATGTAGCCTGTGCCTTGGAATCCCCCAAGAATTTACAAAATCATTTATACAATGTGTAGATTCCAATGATGCCTTTGCAGAGCTTAAAAATCTAGCACACTTCTCCTTTTCCACCACAGCTATAGTTGTTGTATATACTTAGAGTGGTTGCTATGATTTTACAGTAGTAATGGGCAATAGTAATGAAAGTACTATAATATTGATATTAAAATTATGGAGGTAGTTATTACATTTTGGGTAAAACTTTCAAAAACATCTAAGTCCTATTTTTAAAAGTTAATTTGATTTAGGAGCCTAAATCCTGTTGTGGCTTTGGAGCCTTTACCATGTAGGTGCTTTCAAAAATGTATCCTTCATCTTTAAAGAGCTAAATACAGGGAAATGCATTTCCAGGCTAGATCATTTTCCTTCCATTTTAACTGGATTTACAAAAAAAATCCAAAGTGAATACATTCACTCAAAACAATTTGAATGTGAATTTATATAACCACAAATTTTCTGGGTGAAAAAAGTAGAATTTTTTATAAATTTCCTTTGATAAAAGGATGACTGGGCACTGTCTTAGCTGGTAGCTGCATTTCCCAGGATTGATTTGACATTATTCCTGAAAATGCTGTCTTGGGAAGGAAGTGCTCAGTGAATTACATGGTTCCAGACAATTATGCATTGTAAAGTAATTCCTGGAAGTTGAATCCTTAAGGGATGCATTACCTTTAGAATTGATGGAAAAATTGTGGTACAGCCCCAGGGCAAGTAAATGCTGGGATATATTTCAATTTCACATAATAAAAATCCTGTTGAGCAGCTGGAAAATTCATTTTTATTCATTGTAACCTGACAAAATATGCTGTGATATTTGATCAAATTATAATTGCAAAGGTGAAAAAAAATATGAGCATCTTGTCATTTATTGTGATGTTGTGTGGGCAGTTCATTATGCATCGTGAGCTAGATTCTATCACTGTTGTTCTCAATGACTAATACTATATTCAGAGCCAGATTGTGATACCATTTCTCAAACCACATAGTACCTGTTCCGCAAATTTTCAGTGAGACAACTTGAGAGGTAAGGGCCTACTGCAGACCATAAGGGTGGCAGAATCTAGCTGTACGTATTTTTTAGTTTGCATCCTTTTGTAACTGTACCATTATTGTAACAGTGTCTAGAGTTAAAGATAACTGCTAAAGAAACTGAAATAAATCCATATTTATTTGGCCAGGATTGTGGGGAGGCAGATTGTGTAATGTAAGTGGAATACAGCCACATTTTCAAAAGTGGCTGGTGGTTAGTCACCTTTCAGCAATTCAAAGTGAATAAGAAAAAAATGAGGGGTCTAACTAAGGTCAATAGCCACTTTTCAAAGACAATAGCCATCCACCCCTTCCTTGTAGGGAGCACATGGTAATTAAAAGGTTGAGACTTGACCATATCAAGTAAGATGACATTTGATTTCCATATCTAAAAGTGTCTCAAGTTTTTATTTCAACTGAGGAGCAATCCAATTTGGGTTGCAAAGTGTCCAACTTGCTTCTTGTCATAAACAAGAGAGAGAGAGCACATGTGCTAGTGTCCCTCCCCGAAGTACTGAGTAAAGTGTAAGGAAGCAATTATGAGTCATACTGGCATCAAACTGGAACAACATCGCAGTGGAGATCAGGCCCTCTGTATACAATTTAATTAAAGGCATTAACAGGGGAACTCTAAGTAAGGTATATTGCACAAATATTATGGTAGGTAACCCTAACAGACAGACATAACACATCAAGTGTGAACACTTTACCTGAACAGCAGATCTGGAAATGTGCCACTAATCCCTTTCATAGCTTCAGGCCAACATTTTCAAACATGGGAGCCTAAACTTAGGCATCTGTTTCTACATACAGGCAACTTCAGTGGTCTGAACTCAGTGGGAGCTGCAGATGCTAAGCACTTGTAAAGGTCAGGCCCAAAATATAGGCACCCACATTTAAAAACTTTATCCACTGTCTCTGAATTACAGAAACAGCATCACTGCTGATTTATTTATTTTTAACTTGTCTCTCTGAAATACAGTAAATAGCAATGGCAGACAGAAACAAACAACCACCCACCCACCCACCACATAGCTAGGCCACCTTTTCAGATATGAGAGTAACTACAGCCAACTTATAACAAATTCCATCTTATAACAATTTAGTTGTTCATACACTTTATGTTTGCAGTGTCGTTGTGCCCATGTGATCCCAGAATATCATAGAATATCAGAGTTGGAAGGGACCTCAGGAGATCAGCTAGTCCAACCCTCTGCTCAAAGCAGGACAAATCCCCAGACAGTTTTTTTTTAACCCCAGTTCCCTAAATGGTCCCCTCAAGGATTAAACTGACAACTTTGGGTTTAGCAGGCCACTGCTCAAACCACTGAGCTATGATATGAGAGAGACAAGGTAGGTGAGGTATTATCTTTTATTGGACCAACTTCTGTTGGTGAAGGGAACAAACTTTTGAGCTTCACAGAGCTCTTCCTCAAGTCTTAAGAAGATAACCAGAGTGTCACAACTAAATACAAGGTGCATAGATGTCGACTCCATGGGTATTCCAGCCCTGGAGCACCCATGGAAAAAAATTAGGCGGTGTTTAGTGCCCACTGGCAGCCAAGCTCCCCCATCCCCACAGCGCCTCTTGCCTACCCATGGCCCTGCCGATCAACTCCTACCCGTCCCTCCCAGTGACTCCCAGCTGTCACGATCAGCTGTTCCACTGTGTGCAGGAGGTGCTGTGGGAAGGGAGAGGAGCAGTGATGGAGTGTGCTCAGGGGAGGTGGTGGAAAGAGTTAAGGTGCGGGTTTGGTGGAAGGGGTGGAGTGGTGGAGGGCTGGGGGGCAGAGCGGGTGTGGGAAGAGGTGGAGTGGGGATGGGGACTTGGAGGAAGGGGTGGAGTGGAGGCAGGGCCTGGGGCAGAAGCGGGGCAATCGAGCACTCCCTGGGTAGAGAGGAAGTTGGCACCTATGACAAGGTGTGACATTGTTAAGCTTAAGGGGTCCACACATATTGTAGGAAACCACTTAAAATAAAGTGGGCACCTCTGAGATTGTAGGACAAAGGAGTGTTTGTAGGCAGAAAAGTGTGTTACTAAACAGAAAACTTTTCCAAAATCCCTCTTCTGGCTTTCAAACAGCCCCCCAAACTTGTCAAATTCATTGTCAGAAGCAGGTTCTCTACAGACAAGGACACACCAACTCAAAGCAGCACCGGAACCTGCCAGAATAAGAGATGCAAAACCTGCAGACATATCTCCACTTCTATGATGATTAATACCCTCCATAACACACCTTACAAATCTATGGGTCCTACACATATTTATCATATGTGGCATACCTCATCGAGTGCATCAAAGGCCCTAACAACAACTGTGGTTTCAGCCACATAATAATTACACAGAAAAGTGATAAAAGACAAAAACACAATATCACCCAAGGGCAAACACTTTTCACAAAGCAGCCACTCCATATCTGACTTCTTAGTCCTCGTCTTCAAAGGAAACCTCCACAACACCTTCAAACATGAGAGTCTGGAAACTTACATCAGTTAATTTAATAACTCTGCTGGATACTAAAAATCATTGACTTAACTGAGACACTGGTTTTAAGATTCATTACAATCACCTGTAACACACACTGCTGCCTACTAACCTTCTTTTGGTTCCACCACTGCAGAGGTATTAAGTGTCCGCTTCATTGGTCTCCTACAACATGTATGAACTCCTTATGTGTAACAATCTGTAGCACCTAGTATTTAGCTATAACACTCTGGGCTGTGTGAAGCTTGAAAGCTTGTCTCCTCCACCAACAGAAGTTGGTCCAATAAAAGATAATACCTCACCCACCTTATCTCTCTCCCACATACGTATGACATTTCAAATCCAGATCTGAATTTTGCATGCTTCGCCCACCTCTAGTTATGGCACTGCAGAATCATGCTTTTTTAAAAGGCAGTTGGTGGGTCTACGCTTTGCATAAAATATTCAGGGCAAAGAAGGAGAATTCATGAGTCAGCAGAAACGCACAACTTAAAAAAAAAAAAAAACATTTCCTTAGAATAGCACAATGACATCCATAACATTCTACAACTTTAAACAATGATCTATTGTTCTCGTAGAACCAATGAAAAGAACAGAATACAGTATGTTAGTTTTATTGCAAAAACAAAACTGCCTCTGATGTTTCCTTCAGAAAATTAATTGGAAAAGGATTGGAAAATTGACTGAAGGGAGCAAAATCCATGATGGTATATATTAGATTTTTTTAACCTGACAATTTAACTTTATGATTTCATTTCCATTCTAATATAATGTCTACTTTGCAGCTCAAATCATTTTCTAGAAACTGATTTAATTCCTTAAAACAACTCTAGTGCATTGATGTATAAGATGTTTGACAAAAGTACTCTACTTTTTATCTTCAGGCAATTATACTTTTTATGAAATCTTGATTATGAAATGGCTTTAGAATTGGAACAAGATACTGAATGGTTACCATCATCTTGTCAATCATCCCCCCATAAATGCATAGAGTTGTTTTTTTCAAATTTCTACTTCAGTTAGACTAGATAGCAGTTCATTTAAAACATTTCTTTAAATTTGTAAAAAAATTTGGTAAAAGTCGTCATTAGAAATCAGCACCACGGGTCCTCAGACTCAACATGAAGGAGAGTCATGTTGCCCTCTGTTCTACACTTGTGCTAAGAGCAGTATTCTTCCTCGGCAATGCACTTATTCTGAACAGTGTCTGCGTAAAATCGTCTTGCTCCTAATCTTTATTTGTTTTTTTTCCTGGTCATCTGAAGTCGATTCACAGAGAAGATATTTTTGGTGGATAGTTAGTACTTTGTGATAATCCATTAGTCTCTCACTTTTGAGGACTAAGTTTAAATCTTTAATATATCAGAGTTTCATAATCTATAATACTGAGGAAGGCCAAGTCGTCTGTCTGTAGTGCATAATAGCCACAGCATTAGGCATGACTGGCGGACATACACCTCCTCCCCCCCCATCCCCCTGAGTGTTGGAACACCTGAGGTGCTGCAGATCAGAATTCTAGTATTCTGCCAGCACTCCATAAGGAAGCTTATTCAATGCCAAGTTATGTCTGGCTCCGGTTTATTCTACCAGTTCATCATATGTACAAAAAACCCTCTCACCGTGACTCCTAAAATAAACAGAGGCAACATATCTATTGCAATTAGTGATGTATTATTCCAAATATGCAGTTTTGACCATGGCTTATTACTGGCATAACATTTTATTGCCATCCGTTCCATTATGTTTGCTATCACCAGATAGTTACGTTGGTAAATTCTTTGTTATCAGAACAACAGTTTTTGTTACAGGGAACAATTCTTGGCCTGACACACATTCTTTCTCCTTTCATCTTGAGCCCCTGCTGAAGAACTTTTAAAGCTCTGTTTATGACTTGCAGATTTGTATTCTTTTTCCCCCCCTGACCAATACACTCTATATAACAATTAAACTAGTATTAACCCTCATTAGTCTTGTGTATTAACCCTTATTGGATTTGGGTATATCATAGAAGTTTGGGTATATTAAAGGAAAGAGATTTGACACTTACATACCACAAGAATAGGTGCATTAGCAATACTATAGACACATTAGATTGAAAAGATTAATTAAACCAAGTAGTCCAGCTGCCTGCCAATTTAGGATTATTCCACATTGTATATTCCATAGAGCTTTAACCTAATCTGACTTTAAAATTTCCAAACAACAGGGCTTTCAGCACAGTTCTCGGGGGACTATTTCATGACCTAATGAAATAGTCAACTCCTAATTTGCCCAGAGCTAGTCTACAAAACTACATATTACCTGCCTTTGTTTCCCTTATTCTTCCTCCCATTTTCCATTTGTTACATCTTCTTATTGCATCTTAAAGTAGATTCCAAAACTTTTGGGGGGGCCCTTAGTAAACCTTTCAGATCCTTGGGTACGTGAGGGAGGCCAGGGCTATTCATGAGAAGTCTCTAATCTCTGCACCAGCTCCGGTACCTGGTATCCCACCCATTGGTTCCCTGGCAGCATAGGTCCCTTGGCACTACACCACTACCAAAGCCACTCCCTGACAACAGCTGACCCAGTGCTTCTTAAGGGAGGAGGGTTATGTAGAAAGAGTAACAGTCCCATCCTGTATTACCTTTGCCTATTTTCTGTGGGCTCAGAAGGGGGACATTGTATATCCTCTACTGTCTGCTCACTTCCCATCCCATTCCATAGTATGGATCTGGACCACATGGAGAGTTTTCCATAGATGCCCAAATGTGGGAGGAGAACATTGTCAGACAGCTGGGTGAGCATCCCCTTCTATATCACATGGAAAACCACAGTATTGCTGATGGCCAGGCTTCAAGTATCATGAGTCATGCCCCCCAAAAATCACAAGAATGTCTTAAAAATCATGAGATTTATTGTCAAATAATGAATATTGGTGTGTTGTCATTTGCTTTCTGGGTTTTGAGCCTTTAAA
The DNA here is from genome assembly GCF_013100865.1 of Trachemys scripta elegans. NCBI lineage: Eukaryota > Metazoa > Chordata > Testudines > Emydidae > Trachemys > Trachemys scripta. Next base: position 73,733,700 of record NC_048306.1, on the reverse strand, counting down.
GGTCATGTTTTCAAGTTTTCCTCCACAATCATGAGGGGCTAGAAACTTACTTTTTATATTAAATAAAATCTGAGATTCTCTAGAAGAAAAACACCAAATACTGTAAGACTCACAATATAGTCATGAGAATTGATAACATTGTTCACAAACCCTTTGCTCAGTTAGAAGCCTGGCCTTTCACTTGTATTTTGAATTATTCTTTATGAGTGAAATTCACCCCTCTGCAAGGGACCAAGACAAAGCTTGTGCATCACTTGAGCCTGAAGAGTTTAAAATAGACTTCAGTGGAGCCTAGATCTTGGGCTGGCGCTCTACACAGGGCTGAATTTCACCCTATCTATAGGGCCCCACGAAATTTTGATCAATTTCACAGTCATAGGATTTTTAAAAATGTAAAGACCACAGTTTTAGATATTTAAATCTGAAATTTCACAGTGTAGTAACCATTGGGGTCCTGACCCAAAAGATGGCTGTGGCGGAGCTGGGGGGAGGGAGGTCTTTAGGTTATTGTAAGGGGATGTCACAGTATCCCCTTACCACAGTTACTTCTGTGCTGCTGCTGGTGGCGGTGCTGCCTTCAGAGCTGGGCTTCCTGCAGATGGGGGAGGTTCCCAGAGATGAGTCTGACCCAGCCCCAGCAGCAGCCCCTGCAGGGGTGTAGGAAGTCCATCCATCCCCAGACCAGCCGGGACTAGCATCTGGAGACTAGCACATGGCAAGAGCCTCCAGCCCTGCCCATCCCCTACACTAGCCAGATTTCACAGGAGACATCAGATTTCACGGTCCGTGACATGTTTTTCATGTCTGTAAATTTGGTAGAGCCCTACCTACATGTGAACATCTCATCTGCATGACTGAATTTAGTTTGTGCAAATGTACATGGAAAGAACTTTAAATCCCATTGATAAGATTTCTTTAATTGAAAAAAAAAGTTAATTTCATGAAACAAAGTTCATGTGGGGCAGAAGTACTTTAGAAAGGGTAAGGTCATTCAGTGCAGAGTAACCAATATCATATGATAAGGTGGATTGCCACAAAGTTTAAAGAGCAAATTTGAATACCTAATACTAGACTGAAGAGAGTTTGCTGACAATCCAAAATCCACATTTCTTGGTAATAAAACATTCAATCTACAGTTAGGAATAGTAAACAAATTAATAAAACTTGATGTATGGACAATTTGCAAACAGACCCAAAGAGCTAAATTCATTGAATAAACTGCTGGCAATGAAGAGGTTGACCAATTGTAACTGTAATCTTCCTGTCAGTATATTGTGTTACAATTTACTCACAATGGAAAAGCTCTGTTAGCTAGCACAAATAAACATGATGCTATTGAGACTCTGGCAAAGCCTAAGCAACTTAGTGAATTAGTTTACGTGGGCTATATGCACAAGAAAGCTGGGAACATTGCCACGACTTGGTTACATTAAGCAAAAAACAGTTATTATGAAGCTTTTATTTGAATTAGCAAAGTCATAACAAAAATTATTTAGCCATAATTCTGGATAGAACTGCTCAGTTTTAAACAGGATGATTCAATGTTTTTAATGCTACTCCCTAGTTTTTCGTTAATATACTTCTTGAGTAAGTACTATAGGATATTAGTGATTCAGTTACTACAAATGAAGAAGAGATGAATGTTTAATACATTTTTATTGTCTATATTGGTTTAAATGGTTATGGTTTCCATTATGGACCTTTATTCCAAAACCACAACTGCTTCATGTTACAAAAAGTGTTTTCTTGAGGAAGAGACTGACTTGTTCTTAGGAATATATAGACAATTTCAGCTGTCACTTTGCTGTTAAAAGCACCTTTTACGGAACAGTGACATTAGTGCCAAATCAAAATATGATATTGTTTTTTAAAAAGTGGAACACTAGCTATTTTGCTTTATTATCTGACAAAAAGGCTTACTACAGCAGCTTCCCAGTCCAGGACTGAGGTTTCAGCATTTGCTATCCACTGAGTCTCATTCAACAACGAGGGAAAATTATAGTCATATCTGAAGAGTGACTAAAGCAGGGGTTATGTTAGAGTGAAAAATGTGAGGTAATGATAGGCCTACACAAAATATGTCCCTGAAAACTCTAAAAGTGTTTGCATCCTTTGGGATGCATGGATCCAGATTGTGGTTCAGGCACATATTTAGTTTAAGCAGTGTTAATTAGGATTCTGGAGCAACCTAAAATGTGATTAAAATGCAGGTCTGTTCTGAAAAGCCACTCGGTTCCATGTGTCCTCCCATCTCCCATTCCATGACTTCTACAGTAAACATGCTGACTTTACAAACAAAGAGATGTTTCCTAGCCTGGGGAAACTCAGCCTGAGAGCAGAAAGTAAAGCAAGATTCTCTTTCTCATGCATCATGCTCTGAAATCTCTCTTCTCCCCATCCTGAGATGGTGAGCTGTACAGTCAGAGCAGGAACCATCTTGCTTGAGTGTTTGAAAAGCATCTAATACACAGTGGGCGCTACCACAAATAAATAAATAACCACTAATAATGAAGGTTGTGAAGGCTATAATAAATACTCAATGATATGTTTGGAATATGTTATCTTTAAATAATGCTATTAAGGACACCACTGTGAAAAAGAAAGCCATCCCTAAATATAGCTTCCCGGATGCATGCAAGATACATCGATACCTTGAATAGTGTGTGCAGTTAGGGTCACCCCATCTCAAAAAAGATCTATTAGAATTATAACAAATACAGAGAAGGACAACAAAAATTATTGTGCGTATGGAACAGCTTCCGTATGAGGAGAGATTAAGAAGACTGGGGCTGTTCAGCTTGGAAAAGAGACAGCTGAGGGGTGATATGAAACGGGTCTATCAAATCATGAATGACGAGGAAAAAGTGAATGAGGAAGTGTTATTTACCCGTTGACCAAGGGTCACCCAGTGAAATTATAGGCAGCAGATTTAAAGTAAACATAAGGAAGTACGTCTTCACACAATGCACAGTCAACTTGTGGAACTCAATGCCAGGAGATGTTGTGAAGGCCAAAAGTACAACTGGGTTAAAAAAAAGAAGAGTACATGGAGAATAGCTCCATCAATGGCTATTAGCCAAGGTCATCAGCATGGGCAGTGTGTGAAGTGCTCATTCATGAGGCTAGCCCCTGGCACCACCCCTTCTGCCTGAGGCTCTACCCCTCACCACCCTCCCCTGCTAGAGTCCTGAGCCCCCCACACAGCCAGAGGAGCCCCACCCCAGCCACCCTGAATCCCGGCCTGCTGGGCAGGTGCCCCCAGCCGTGGAGTGTCGGGTGGGCGCCCCCAGGGCCAGACAGCCCAAACATCAGCCCCAACCTCCATGAGTCCTGGGCTGCCAGCCAGCCCTAACCCCAGCCTCAGCCCCAGCCCACTTCGGGGAACAGGAGCATCCTGGGCTGGGTCCACGGGGGAAGAGCAGGAAACAGGAGGGGGCCTAAGGGTAGAGTGTGGGTGGGGCCACGCCTGACTGTTTGGGGAGGTTTAGCCTCCCCTGGCCTGTGATTTCCCCCCACCCCCCATGGTGATCAGGGATGTAACCCCATGCTCTGGGTGTCCTTAAACCTCTGACTGCTAGAAGCTGGGACTGGATGACAAGGAATGGATCACTCAATAAATTACCCTGTTCTGTTCACACCCTCTGAAGTGTCTGGCACTGGCCAGTGTTGGAAGACAGGCTACTGGGCTACATGGGCCATTAGTCTGACCCATTATGGACATTCTTATGCTCTTAAGGTACAGTGTAACATATATAACACACAAGGACTGAAAAGTCACTGGAATTTCAGCTCTAAATCATAACAAGTCTCAAGGGCCAGCACTACTGTATATTCCTTTCTGAACAACACTACATGAGGAGCATAGTTCCCAAAGTCCTCCTGTTGTAGGAAGAGTGAAAGGCAGGAACCCAATACATTTCCATTTTTGCAATGAATAACTGCAGCCCTGTAAAGAATTTTTGGCTTCAAAACTTTTTTGTGTTAGATTAATCAATCTGAGCTCACCATCCAACCACTTTGAATGTTATGTATTTGCACATTAACATGTAAAATTCAGCTAATTTGTGAAAATGGAAGAAATCCAGGATCATCAACACCTCCTCCCCTAAATGGGAATCCGATTTGGATTCATTTAGGAAGGAAATTGTGCTCTGAAATAATTAATTTGCCCCTCGAACTCCCAGCCATCTCCAGAGAGTGTATAAAGCCTAGAGAAAAGTATAATGGAAATACAAAAGCTTTATTTCATGTCAGCATTTAGAAAAATACTGCTATTTGACAGGGCCTAGTGTTCCGGGTGGCTAGCATCTTAGATCCTCCCCAGAAACACTGAAAAAATGTCCCCACAGCCATTCTCCACGCACATATACACATCATGGCAAGACTACTACCCATGTTACCACTGACTAAAATTGTCTGATTACCTCTTGTAATTCAGAGGAGGGGAGTCAGAGAACAGAAGTTTGGAGTTAATACTAATTCAGGTAGAATGGACCGTCTAAAAATTGTCTCCTGGAGATGAGTCACTGTCTGTGGAGTTGAAGGGAACACGATGCTTAGCATTCCTTCCCAACAACTCTGCATGCTGCTTCTGTGTAGATCCGGGTTGTTGCAGATATTCTGCAAAATGTGCAAAGGTCTACACAGAGGAAAAAAAGAAAAACCTGTTTAGTTATTTTCCTCCACTCTGTGCCCCTACCACAGCTTTAATCACTTCTATAGCAACTTGCATAGAATTTTGAGGGAGGGGCACACGTTGCAAGAGGGAAAGTTGAGAGGAAGCACATGGCTGGAATGCTCGCTGATGTTACAACATTTCTGTAAATAGTTCTCTGAATAAAGACACAGTTTAGTTTTAAAAACATGTTATTACCCAGCACACTGTACATGAAACAATTTCTGCACAGCACAGTGAGACTGAAGGAAGCATATTGGCTACTGATGGAACATTTTACCAAGAAGTAATTTCAAGTATTCTCCATTTCCTCTCTTCACCAGTGTAATTTTGTTACCCTATGTAGATCTTTAAATTTTCAGAAACATCTAGATCATGAAAAATGTTGTATATGACATTTCAAATAATTTAAAAACAATTGCACCAGTTTTTGGAACATTTGCAAACTCAAAAACAGGCAAATGTAATCAAAAACACAACTCTTGTTATGTTATATTTTACCCAGCTATAGCAAGAAACATGCCTTTATTCCTCATTGAAGTGATACATCAGGGGTGGAACACAGTTGTTATTCAATAACATTGCAAACATCTTAGGAAAGGAACTGAAGAAGATCATGACAAATAGGAAGGGCAGGCTGGACTTAAATGCCTGAGGGAGAATTTGGCCAGGACATTGGGTTTAGCATCCTCACTCTTACACAAACTCTACAGCATCTCTAGCATCAGCAAGGGCATTGTTCACTATTCACTGAGGAAAACACTGATCCTTCTACACATAGCCAGCACAAAGCCTGTGCAACACTTAGGTCATACTAAAGTCCAATTTTAAGACTTAAGTGGTGCACAGGCCTAGTGATGTCCCTCTGTATGTGTGGGCCTTCAAGCACTACTCTAATGCAAAAAAACATCTGTCTTCGCAGCTTGGGAAATTGATTAGCCCTCATTACCATCCCACCTCCACATTAATAAACATAAAACCCTTGGACTCTCTGTTGAGAATGCCAATTGTGGTGGCAGTTTCCAAGGATTGTGGGTACTTTTCTAACTAAGAATTCTACAAAGACCATCTGCAGCTTAGACTTTCTCAGCTACCTCAGCACTGGGGTCATACCAACAAACAATAATTAATTTTAAACAATTTTCCTTTATCTCTCACCTAACCCCCATTGTAGCACTCACTACAAATATGTGACTTCCCTTTTATTCCTGCAGCTGGTGAGGAAAAGGATTGACTTCAAATGTCTCTGACTGCCTGCTCCAGACAAAAACAAATTCCCCAAATGATTTAGACTGGCATGGGAAAGGAAGGAAGACATCACTATGAACCAAGATGATTGGCTTGAATCTTAGCAGATGGTCAAAAGAGTATCAGTCTCTGTCAAGAGCAGGGAATCACAGATGGCCTGTGCTATATCATACTCACTGTCCTCAGCAGGTTAGACTACAGCCATCCCAGCTAAAAGCAAGATCCGGCCAGAAGAGGTCAATGCTTCTTAACTCATGTATTGCGAGCTTTTATATAATTTTTGAATGATGTATACACTCCGTTTCTTGTGTTGCTTGGAGTGGTACTTGAGTTCATAGTGACTTATGTAGAGTCAGAGCAAAAGCTACTGTGTATCAGAAGCAGGGATGGAACATGCATTAATAAACGGGTCCTACTTTACTTAAAAATTGCTCGATTAATATTCCGGGTGCTCTGAGATATTCCATAGGCATGCTATTTTAAAGTAAATTATTTAAATTATCATTTAATGGTTGAGTACGGAGAATTCTACCAACCTTGTAAGAGCCCTTCTCTTTGATGTCCTGAACATGAGCTCTTAGTGAAATGTGACCAAATGAAATCCTTGAATGCATAAACAGGGGAATCTCAAGTAGGAAGAGAGAAGATATTTTACTTCTGTATTTGACACCAGTGCAATCACTGCTGGAATACTGTGTCCAGTTCTGGTGTTCACAATTAGGGAAGGATGTTGATAAATTGGAGAGGGTTCAGAGAAGAGCCATGAGAATGATTAGAAAACATGCCTTATTCTGATAAGCTAAATTGATTGAGCTTCTTGAGTCTAACAAAGAAAAAGTTATGGGGCAACTTAATTACAGTCTACAAGTACCTACATGGGAAACAAATATTTAATAATGGGCTCTTCAGTCTTGCACAGAAAGGTCTAACATGATCCAATGGCTGGAAGTGGAAGCTAGACAAATTCAGACTGGAAATAAGGTGTAAATTTTTAACGGAGAGAGTAATTAACCATTGGAACAACTCATCAAGGGTTGGTTCCTTCATCACTGATCATTTTAAAATCAAGATAGGATGTTTTTGTAAAACATATGCTCTAGGAATTATTTTGGGGAAGTTCTATGGCCTGGGTTACATGGGAAGTCAGACTAGATGATCACAGTGATCCCCTTCTGGTCTTGGCATCTATTAATCTATAGTGTGTACACACACAGGTTCCAGACTCCTGGGAGAGTAGAAAAAGAAGAATAGGGAAAGGATGATGGCATAAGGAAAGAAAAACAAAATTATTAGACACGAAAAAAAAAGTAGTTCAGAATGGAAGAGAAAGACAGGTTAAGGAAATGGAATCAGCAGAAAAAAGAACAAACGTATTTAAGGTAGGAATTTACTCAAGTTTCTATGTGTGTAGAAACTCTGGGGAGGAGCTAATTGTGCTCCTGTAAGAGCACTGAAGAAGGTAAAGGACTTCATGCCAATATTTTTTTCATTATTTCAAGCACTGGTTACAGAAGTGAATGTATAAGACGTTAATACAGAAACTCTATTTGGAACGCAAAGGACATTATTTTGGATAAGACAAAGGATCAGAATTAAGTTACCTCAATAATCCCGAGTAACAAAGGAAGCCTTGCCAGTCCTAACAGTTATAAGTCTGCTTAATATTAATAGCCAATAGTCAGGTTACCCAAACCTGTTGATTGAGCCTAGGCCGTCCCCATAAAATTAAATGCCCATCATTTGCCTGGAAAATGATGCTAAAAGATGCACATATTTTAAACCAAGCAGGATAACTTGTATAACTGAGTGATATCATAACAGACTGCAATCCTCTAAAGGTTCTGTTATGGATTTAATATCAATGAGCACACTGACTTGACTAGTAGATACTGACTAAGTTATGCTGAAAAGCCTGAATGGACAGGAAATTTGGAACAGGCTTTGGAATGGTTGCTTCACTGATTATATATATGGAGAATTACTAAGAATCATAAGGAGGCTTTAAAGCATCAGAAAAAAAATCAAAATTGGCTTTAAATCCAATGTGAAAACAAGGATACAAGTTCACTGTTTCACAAGAATTCCTGACACAAGTTTAGTGCCATTTTTTTAAATTTAAAAAGCACGTGGGATTTGAATCAGCTTGATTATAAACAATGAAGACAATGCCATAAATTATGATGGACAGTTCTTATTAATTATGCCAGAGGGACTGGATACGTTCAGAAGGCAGTGATAGTATAAAGAGTTTCAGTGGGAGTTTGAATCTAGACTAGGGAACATGGGCCAGATTTGTAAAGGTATTTAGGTGCCTAAAGATGCAAATAGGTGCCTAACTCCCATTCAAGGTACTTTTAAATTCCATTAGGCACCTAGCTGTATCTCCAGATACCTAAATTCCTTTACAAATCTGGCTCCACGTGAAAAAGAATCTGATAGCTGTTCAGTACACTAAGCAAAATGAGGGACAAGTGAACAGCCTTAAGTGAAAAGAGTTGGCATTCTCTGTTTAATTTTTTGCAGTATGTGTCCATGCACCAGAAAAGCCACAATATCTCAATTTGCAATCTTTCTGCAAGACCAAGAATCAAAAAAGCACAGCGAAGAGACTGAAATACTCCTTCACTCATAGATGCAGTCCCTCCATAACAGGGTTGAAGATGTTTGCATTGGCACGTCTTGTGTTGTGTATCTATGCTGGGGGATAAGTAGAACATTTGAATTTACAGGGCTATCAGTCAGGTGCTTCCTTCCCTCAAAAATATTACATTCACTCTCAAACAGCCACTGAAAACATTTCATATGTTAAGTATTGTGAAGAGAAGGAGCATTACCTAAATTGTTAAAAAGGTAGAGGTTGTTTCTTGCTTTGTCGAGGTCAATGGAGTGATTCCTCAAAATCCCTGGTGGAGAGGTAGTGGCAAAGAGTACAGAGCTGTTCTGATGGGTTATGAATCTCAAATAAGTTGAAAAATTCAGTTAAGAAGCTGTTATGATTATCTTGATGTAGCAATACTATCTGTATTCACATTTTTTCAAATCAACCTACTAATACAAATTTAATAAGTCAGGGTAAGAATGGGAGTTGTAATAAATAATTAATATATTTCACAATAATACTAATTAAACACTATACATATCTAAAAAGGACTTATTTGTATTTAACTTTTATAGTAAACTTATTTCATTTAATGTAAATATGGATATATTTACAATTGTACGTGTTATATAAATATGTAACAATTATTATTAGCATGTATCAATTACCTAACTTTAAAATGTCCTTTGTGATAAGTATTATCAGGTTTCATTAATGCTATGACTAACATGTAAAAAATGGAAAGTGTAGTGTATACTAATTATAGATAGTAAAATAATGGGAAAAATGTGAATAATTATTCAACATTCAACCCTGTTGCATAAATTGAAGGGCTTTTTAAAAAATAATAATAATAATAATAATAATCCTTTTTATTGGTTGCTTTCAGTTTATTTGTTTAAATGTCTACACTGAAGGAAAATGCATTCCCACACATCCTGTGAAAAAAATTAAGAAACTTTTTGGTTCAGGTTAACTGAAATGTTTAGATAATTTCAAAATGTTTTGTTTCCATTTCAGCCATTTTTAACTTTTATAAGTTTTTTAACTCTAATTAGCTTACATTTCAAAGTATAAAGTCAACCAGAAAACCAGAATTTTTCATTTCAAAAAATGAAATGAAAAAAGACAATTTTAAAGCTTTTATTCAAAAAAAAGTTGGCGCTGAGAAATTAGTCAAAACTGACCCTTTCCTGCAAAAGGTGTCATGATCAACAAATTGGCAAAATTCCCAACCAGCTCTACTTCTATGTAACTCTACTAATTAGATGAATCTTGGGTATATTTGAAAGATTCAAAGATAATAGAAACATTAGGCTCCTATTTCATCTGAATGAAAACTGTATTGTAAAAAGTATTTAAAAGGAAGTGATGGGAATCTCTAAGGTAGTAGTAATGCAAGCTTCCCCTCCACCATCTTCTAGAAGGAAAGGAGAATGGGTGGAGTCATTGGTGGTTATAGAAAGATGTGGCTATTAGGTTAAATCAACTGTGATTGGATGCTGAAGAGAGGGGAATGGAGGGAGTTGTAAATAGTGAACTTGGTTTGCTATGAGGTAGAAATGTCTGGCAGGTGGGTGGGAAATGTGATAATGGGGTTATAAAGTTGGTTAACCCAACTTTTCAGATTTTGCATTCTTCAGGATTGATTGGGGCAGTAAGGCACAATTACTACCCGGACCTCCTACTGCTAATATAAAGGATTGCAACTGCGGAGAAGAAGAGCAGCTAAGAGGGGCTACAGACTGGAGGGAAAGAGGGCTTTCATTTTGCCCTTTGTCTTCATTTTACCACTAGATTTAGGGGGACAGCACCATGGGAAAGGAAAGTTCTTCTGGAGCGAGACATGTCCCCCATATAGCTCCCAGCATTTGTGCCCATGGTTTTAACTGATGAAGTTTTGCAGGCATTTACTACACTTTGGAGAGGTGGGTGGAAGGTATGGCAAAGCAGTTCAAAACATATTGAATGGAGAAATTTCTAACAGCATTCTCTACAGATTAACAACAACGACATGTTAAAGCACCACATGTTGAATCTGTAGTGCTAGTCACAGCAGTACAGAGAGGCATGTGTTCAAAGAGCTGAACAGAGTTTTATCCATGTGAGTCCCAGGCAGCTGAAAGTCAAATGGCCCAATCAATGTTTCTTTCAAAGATTCCAGAAAAAAGGCGATTAAGTTTGTCTGAGGATTTAGTGCATCAGCCAGACATTTAAAAAAATGCCATTCCTAGACCTATAGAGGGTAAATTGTCCCTAGTCCACACAGAGGGGCAGGGGTGGGCAGAAGGAATCTTCTTATTGCACCCTATAAGGACCAAAACCAATTCTAGTGCTCCTTCTGGCCCTTTTAACAAATGAAGATTTTTTTACTCCAGCCTGAAAAGTTATATTAAATTAAATTGGATGGCTCTAAATTACTTTATTTCTAATGTTGCCTGGTTATCATAACCAGTATGCAAAGCTTCCAGGGACAGAGAGATAGGAAGTTGGGTCTTCATTTCTATACTGCACTGTAGCTAAATAGAGAAAAATTCAAGGACCAGATTCTCTGTTGCCCTGCACCTTGTGCACTAATGGGAAGCAAGAATATATTGGGTAGAAATGTTTATTTTTTTCTGATTTGGTAGCACTTTATACTCACTTTACACTGGTGTAAATGACTACACAGTTTAGGGGAATGGAAAAATCGGGCCTATAAAAAGTTACATATATTTGCTTATTTATTTCCACGCATAATTAAATATCTATCTTCTGCTTTGGGCACTTTTTCAAACTGAAATGTGCAAAATGAACAACTGTCCCCAAAACAACGCAAGATTCACACTTTATTTTGGATTCTGGTTATGCTAGAAAATTGTTAACCTCCTCTCTCCGGGGATCTTTCTAAAGCCAATTATCGACCTGGTTAAAGCCTATGGGTGTTCTAAGCACCCTTCTTTAGGCTAAATGGAGGCGCAATTAAGCCTCTATGTAGTGCTAGCTAGCTGGAAATATTAGGAGGCTACTGACAAAGACACTGTGGATTATGGCAAAGCCTAACCAGGGCTAAACTGTGTGGTCTGAAGGGTTCCTGACTACAAATTCAGTTTGACAAACAGCATGTGGTAAGTAAAAGGCAAAAAAGCCAGGCAGGAGAGAGCAAGCAGAAAGCCAGAGAAGCAGCTGAGAGGAACCATCTGCTGTTTGAGTTCAGGGGAACAGAGCAGCTGTGTGTATGTTCCTTGTAAACAAACAGGATTGCACCAAAAAAATATACCTGACTCATATCAATGTCTCCTCCTAATAGGAACAACCCTTGAAAGACCCCACATATTGGCTAACCACTCAGCCTACAGGGGCAACAACAATATACAATGGCTGCAAAGTCAACATCCCACCTCATAACTTTTTCCAAAATATTTACAGAACTCATCAAATGGGATCTTTAAATATATTTTTCTTATATAAAAGGAGACAGTTCATATCACCAGACTTGATAGGAGTTGTGCACGTATGTACAGGAGATAATGTAACATTTCCGCATACAAAGTTTCAATTTTGGGATCCCTTTTTACAGCTAAGCAGGAGGAAACCTTGCCACAGATACAGTGGACATCCCTCTGCGTGGAAAGGGAAGATACATATGAAGAGAATCTCCTCTGAATGTGAGGTACCTTAGAGTATGATCAACCCTGTAGTTAGGGCAGGTACAGTAGGTTGTTAGAAACCCTTTCTAACTGTTGTCCAAAATTATTCCCATTCCTGGAGACATCTACCGTAGCAAATGCCCAACTGTATATCACAAATCTGTTTGGCTGTGATTTTCAAGGTCCAGTGGCTGGAAGCTGAAGATAGACAAGTTCAGACTAGAAATAAGGTTTGATTTACAAAAAAACTGAGGGTGATTAACCACTGGAAAAACTTAACGTGGTGAATTCTCCTTCACTTTAAGTCCTTAAATCAATATTGATATATTTCTAAAAGATATGCTGTAGCTCAAACAGAAGTTATAGGCTTGATACAAGAATGACTTGAGTGAAAGTCGATGGCCTGCATATATAGGAGATAAGACTAGATGATCATAAACAGTCCTTTGTTGTTTTAAAATCTATGGAGCTATGAATCAAAGCTGCTTAATGAAATTAGTACAATACTCAAATTCTCCTGAATTCTAATAGGAGCTGGGTACCTGACTCTACTGAGCAGCTCTGAAAATCCCAGCCTTTATTTATCACTATTTCTAAAGGCCTCAGAGCCTCATTATATTGTTTTCCAGGCAAGTAACAGAACACTGTAGATAAAGCTCTGTAATAGATATTCTTGAATATTTGGCATCAATATAAAATTCTTAAATGTTTCTTAAATAATGTGACTGAAATGGTGCAGTAATAATAAATGTATTAGATGGTGGTTGTCTCTCTCAGGACTTTTGCAAGAATAAGAGTGAGAAATTATCAGTCATTATTATAATATCCTGTGATGGAGGAGGGAAAAAATCAGAATAAAACAAAATAAAGGAATGCTTAATACATACTTTATAAATAAGAAAGCACATTTAACATGTTTATAGAGATCTCTTTATATTATAGTAACTTAATAATGAATTGAAATGTCTATATTTGAATATATAGGATTAAAGGGTGAATGAAGTAGCTGCAGAGTTTTCTGACATTCACAACTAGATTATGCCCCAATTGGCATGAGCCTGCTTTGAGGAAGGCACAATCTACCCTAGGAATTCTGGGAATGTACAGGGGGAGTATAGCTGCTTTAACATGCATCCATACATGTCCTCTTCCCCTCTCTCCACTATTCGGCCCAGTTGACTTTGAAAAAAGAACAACATGCACAAGTATTAGGATGGTTTAAAAGCAATGAATTTAGATTCACCTTAAATTCACAATGAAAACCATAAATGAAATGTTATGTTCCATTGTCCTTTAAGGTCTACCAGAGCATGAAATCAATGGCAGCAGTCAGCCAAGGTATAGCAAAGTATTCTTTCAAACTCATTGTTTCTGTCACTAGCTGTCTGCCTCAAATATTTATAATTTCATGGAGTTTACATTTTCAGAGATCTCATATTAAGGTAAAGCTTGAACTATTGTTAAAACGACACTGTCAAGGCTGGCAGAGCTAAAATTAGATTTACGAATCATGTTTTGAACCATGGGTGCATGCATGTACATCACGCTTAGCTCCTGTTCTGCCAGTCTGCTGCTTTCAATCAAGCAGAGTAATGAAATATGTGAGACTTCCACACTTTGAAGCACTTCAGAGGGTAGCATTGTCTTCAATTTCAATATCCTGCCTGCTCAAAGCAAGAGAGTAGATGGATACAGTGAAGTGTGATGCACATACTCACATCTTCACTCACAGGGAAGTGTAGTGTACTGATTTGTCCTGTTATGGTGGTTTGTTTTGGGGGAGGGAGGTAGTAAGAGGGTAGGGTGGAGGGGCACTTAGTAGAATAATGCAAGATAATTTTTATTTTAATTGTGTTACAGAGCTCAAGTAGGGATGAAACTTTTTTTTTAATAAGTAAGAGAACAAAAAAGTTAACATAAAAGCACAGCAATTTTTGCCAGCTCCTGACAGTATTTCTTTATGTAAAACGTACAGATTGTAAGCTATTAGCACTCTCACTGAGTGCTAAGTGCATTTTTTCCTATAAAAGGACATTATTAAAAGCTTTCTTCTTACATTATTTTGCAGCTAATGTAGGACTCTGTCACTTATGATGACAGGCTTAAATACTGAGTGCTATCAGCTTGTAGCTACAGTAGCAGCGATCAACATTTTAGACTGTTCAGACAACACCACAGCCTCTCTCCATCTTACACTAAAATACAAAATCTAACAGCAATGTAACACTTAGGGCTTGTCCTTATGTACAGCACTACAGTGGTGCAGCTGTGCCACTGTAGCACTTTATGGAAGATACTACTATGCCGACAGGAGAGCTTCTCCTATTAGCATATTTAATCTACGTCCCTGAGAGGTGGTAGCTATGTTGGTGGGAGAAACTCTTCCACCAACACAGCTCTGTTTACACAGGGGGTTAGGTTGATATAACTACATCGCTCAGGGGTGTGGACTTTTCACACCCCAGAGTGACATGGTTATACAGATATAGGTCTGTGTCTACACATGCTCTTAAATGACTTATTTGTTTTGATTTGGGCTCAATCACTGAACATCCATTAGAGAAAATTCAGACTTTAAAAAGTACATTCAAAATCCATTCCAAATACTCAACCATGTTTTCATAGTGACCCCTTGAATGCTTTTATTGGCCCAGATCATCCCCACCTTCAGACCCTATGGATGATGCTCCAGTATCATATATTGGGTGAGCCTATATTAGTGATCAACTTGGATACTGCCAAGGATATCACTAGTCTATACAAATTGATTCCTCTTTCCAAATAAGAAAATAGACAAATGAAAGAAATCAACATATGTTGCAAGTCTGATTCACCGCATGAAGTGACAACTTTATTTACATAAAAACAACATTAAAATCTTGCTAATTAGCACTAATGATCAGGATACCCACTGTGAATTACAGAATTTTGAGCATAAGCAAACAAATACAATAGAACAAGTATGATGCATTACAAGATGTATTTTGCTCATTTGACAGGTGTAGTTTAGTTTTCATTATATTCCATAGCAGAATTGTAAATGCTCTGAAGCATATAATATAAGAGTAATATGTCCTAGCAACAGGACTACAACATTCTGTACACTACAGGATTCTACTAGTAAATCTTTTCTATCAAATGAGCTAAGAACACAGGGTTTTGTTTGCAAGTTATGGGGTGTTCAAATTGCAGCAATGCATATCAACATGAATCTACTAAGTGTGGATTTTGTTAGCTTTGAAACTCAATATCACTTGTGGACTTCAGGAACACTTTAAAAGCCATCAATTTGATAGAGT
Organism: Trachemys scripta elegans; assembly: GCF_013100865.1. Taxonomy (NCBI): domain Eukaryota; kingdom Metazoa; phylum Chordata; order Testudines; family Emydidae; genus Trachemys; species Trachemys scripta. The sequence continues at coordinate 73,718,250 of NC_048306.1, read as the reverse complement.
TGCAAATAGAACTGAGGGCAGGTGGTTTGAGCATATGCTGCTGTATTTATTATTTAGTGGCCAGTAAGTTTAATTTTTTTACAGCATTATGCTGCTGGGTGATGCTTTGAAATTATGAATGTAACTGCTACCAGGGAAGTTAGAGCTTGTGTCCGGGCATTCTTTTAAATCTAAATAAAATAGTAAATATTGCAGATCATGGCCGCAACTTAGAAAAGGATTTAAGCCCATATCTTACTGGAAGCACCTGAGTTGTCCCATGAAATTCAATGTGGCTACTCTGGTGTTTACAGTTAAACACATACTTAAGTATCTTGCTGAATCAGAGCTTTTAATTAAGTAGAGGAATCAGTCTGGGTTAAAATACAAAGGCCTACATTCTACCCTGACTTCAGGGGTAATTACATACATTTATTCAAGAGAACTGGTTTTGGCCCCCTGAGACATACAGCAGTTGTGTGTACAAGTTTATGAAGTCCCCTTGGTGGTAGTAAGGACTGACAATCGCTATGTAGTCTGTCTTTTAAAAAACAAAACAAACAATATCATTTGAATGTTTCTAACCCAATTCTCCTCTCCCTGACAGTGCTGTAAATGAAATACAAAAACGTTAAGGGCCTGATCACCTTCACCTCTGATGCTGATTTTAGACTGCGGTAATTCCATTGAAGTTAGTGCGTGAGTCAGCAAGTTACAGCAGTGACAGTGGGAAGACAATCAGACCCTTAATGTCTTTCCATGTTTCAGAGTACTTAATAGAAGAAATAATATACACCCTCAGCCCCCTTTCTTATTTTGACCATTGGGAATAACAACCATGATTTCCCATGTGCTTTACTGACAATAGCCATCACCTTGACAACACTTCCTGTGTGCCGTTTGCCTATAATGAGTACCACAGGCCAGGTACTTTTTATATCCTACCAGAGGACAGAAGTTCATTTTCCTATTGTCAAGAACAGTGAATGCCCCAAGCAATGAACAAAATCTATCACTACAGATTGTTAGAAAAGTTAATTTAATTTGGATTTTTACTCAGTAGAAAATGCTGCTAAACATCCCTACTTCTCAGATTACATCCAGGCTTAGTAAGGTAACTTAGAGAAATAAGTCAATTAATAAATCCTCATGTCCTTGGAGAGCCTGTGGTTGCATCAATTCCTCAGGGTTTCTCTTTCTGATAGGCTGGGTTTCAATCTCTGACATCCCTGTGTTTGTCTCCCAATTCTCAGAGGTCCACCTACTCTATTCTTCAGTCACTTTTAAGCATCAGCTGTAAGCTACATTAGCCATACATTTATGTGACATTTTCGTATGTGCAGTGATAGTTGATTGGCTGTAGGATACTGCTGCCAGTAACATTAACCTTCAACACTGACCATAGACGTATATGTTGCCCCTTCAGAAGATGGCCGTGACTGACCATGACATGCTCCCCTGGAGCCCCAAGAAGAAAACTGCCCAAGTCTGTCTGAATTTTTCCTACAGTTTTCATAGCAAAGTGGTAACATTTTTACTCCCATACAGGATGGTGGTGTCGTAAAGGCACACCCAAGACTTAAAATGTTTGTTTTCTACAACAGTTGGGGTCTAATTCCCATGTACACTAAGGACAACTTCCTGGTAGTATGAAGGGTCCTTAGAATATTAGGCTCTTTATTAAAACAGCTTAATAGATTTTATAAGATTTTATTCAAAATACATTCTTCTCAGTCTGGGAAATGATGTGTCAAGTTTCATCTGAGGAGGCTATTTTCCAAGTAATACATTTGCAATTCCCCCCTACCCCATGTAGTTTGACCCAACTTGATTTATTTTTTATATAGAATTCTTTTTATAATGGAAACACTGGCAGTCCTGCTGTGATAAACCTAAATGTCACTGCTGTAATAAATTGATTCAAAATTAACTTGTAAGTTAACCTGCAACTCAAACATTGCCTGCTCTGCTGAAGGGGAAAAAAGGAAAAGCAGATTTGATTTCAAAAGGAATCTTAGAAAAAATCACTTTTGATGGAATCAATTTTTATGGTAGGAAGTTGGGGATAAAAGGATTAATGCAGTTCTATTCTTCAGCTGTGCAGTAAGTGAGAAAGAAAAGCTGTTGTCTGCAAGGAGTCCAAGGACGTATGGTGAGCCATAGGCAATTGTTCTGGAGAATGAGCATTTTATTCCTGCACCTGCAACATGATATTGCCAGATATGCAGACTTGGCCAACCAGCTGTCAGGCCCATCATGCCAGTTTGGTAACCTAGTTACAATATAAGCAAAACACTCCAAACAAAGAAGGGAAATATTGCACTTTGGGTTTTTTTTATAATCTTACTTTAAAAATACAAAGATCTCTCAGTACTTTGAAGTATTCAACTATTGAGAATATACTACATCATTTTTAGAGCTGAGCATCAATGCAGTATGGCCCTGCTTTTCCGAAATATTAGCAGAAACATTTGGGATAAGCAGGGCCTTGAATAATCACAGAAGTTGATTAACGCACACATTTACAGAGGGGACATAAGCGCATGTCAGTAAACTGAGATTTAGTTGGAGAAACTTACGGCTCGTCTACACTACCCGCTGGATCGGTGGGCAGCGATCAATCCAGCAGGGGTCGATTTATCGCGTCTATACTAGACAAGCCCTTAGACAGTTGTGGGTAATGTCCCTGAGAAGAGGCAAGTAGAGCACTAAAGGTTTGTCTACACTACCACACCATGTCAATCTAAGATCATGTAGCTGAAGTTGCGTGAATAGCGTAGCTGAAGTTGACGTACTTAGATCTACTTACCGCGGTGTCTTCACTGTGGTAAGTCAACAACTGACGCTCTCCCGTCGACTCCGCTTGCACTTCTCATTCTGGTGGAGTACTGGAGTCAACGGAAGAATGCTCAGCAGTCAATTTATCGATAAATCGACCCCCGCTGGATCAATCGCTGCCCGCCGATCCAGCAGGTAGTGCAGACAAGCCCTCAGTTATTAAAGTTACCATTATATACCTAGCATCCAAATATTTTGAAAAACCACATGTATAAGTTATTGTGAGCACGCAGGACTGCAGGAGGCTCCCTGACCTACAGAACCTGTGTGATTGTGCTGGACAGGAGGGAGGAAGGTAGGAGGGGGTGGGTCAAGGAACAGAGAAGCCATTTGGAGGTTCTGTACATCCACGGTATACCACAACTCTAACCCACAGGCGAGTGGGCCTCTCTTCATTGCAGAATTAGTGCACATTAATACACAAGTATTGCTCCTAACTTGGGTCCCATCCACACAAAAAAAACCCAGAAACAACTTTATCTCAAGCATGGTTTTGCTTTTAACTCAACCTGGCTAGCCCAGGAGGGAGTATAGGCTACAGACAATTTGTCAGCTGGTAACACAATCACTCTATGCTGCTCAAGTATTATTTTGCAGCGTGGTCTTTCTCAGTGGAGCAAAGCTTCCTTCAGAGGACTTAATTTGAGTATAGGTAACCCTGGAGTGAACTCTGCAGTTCAGACATATCCAGTGAGTTGGGGGGACAAACTGGGAGTCCATAACTACAGTTACACTAGCCAAAATCTTTCAGAGGGTGCTGCAAACACTACTGCAACCCTGAGGACTAGTAGGTGCTGTTGGTGGGGGAAAGAGAGAGAGGGTTCTGTTTTTCTTGTGGTTTCCCTGAACAGCCCATTTAATTAAGATATGAACAGGGATTTAACTTAATAGATATAAACTATGAATTCTACAGAAAACTCTGTCAGGACCAGAGCAAAAGCTCACTGATGTCAACAGAATCTTGCCATTGATTCAATGAGCTCATTATCCTAATGCCACACAAATTTTACCTTTCTTGGTTTATGGAACGCTTTTTAATACAAACGTGAATTTTTGCTAACCTACATCCAGCCTTTTCCCACCTTCAGTACAACTATTTTGGGGGTGGGAGAGTGACGGACCAGCACAAAAAATCCCTGCTTAATTTAAGTCTACAGATAATCCAACAGGCATTAGAAAAATCATCCAGTTGGCAGCTTATTACACAGAATTTGCAGTAATCACACTTATTAATTTGCTCCCTCTTGTGGAATTTCTCAATTTCATTTGCAAAAAAGTTATACACAATTAAAATGGCATGGTCAAATGGAGGCAAAGTCTCCACATTTATATGGGAGTAATTCTGTTAGTTCAGGTAAAGAGTGGTGTGTTTGAGTAGACAGTCAAAAGATTTTCCTAAAAAAAAATGAATAAAGAAGTTGTTTACACTGTAAATGTATTTAGTTTATAAATTAGGAATATGGCCACTAATCTGGTCTCCCAAGTTCAGTGTTTTTAATCAATTCCTCTTTTATAATTTGTCCTCCCCACAAGCCATTTGCTTTCCAGTTGATAGTGATCTTGATGAGTTGCTGAAATGTAGAGTTAAATCATGAAATTAGAACCTTGTGCGTTTCTACACATTTCAGCCAGTTTCTATGATAAAGGGAGCAGAGGAAGTTTTCTAGTTCTGGATATTATACATTTGCTTTGCTCACACTAAAAATCAGTTATTTTTTCCATATTCTTAGTGTTTCATACAAACCATTTTATTTACAAATTCCACACCTGATAACAAACTCTGAAGTAACCATGCACACTAAACAATTATAACAACTCAAAAATAAGCAGTGCATTAAAAATGTACCAGAAGAACATTAGCATATAAAACTCTATATCCTGAGTGGATCTAGTCTCCTCTTGCAAACACATAGCTTCTGTTGACATTAATTGAAGTTACATGATTAAGAAGAAAACAATAGATCCTTTATTGTCTAAAAATTGTATGTGTGTTAAATAGCCATTACCAATCTGGTTAGCTTAGGGGACCTATATGGCACCATTCACTTCTGGGTCACTGGTTCATATTTCACCAAGGCTGGAAGTGACAAGATTTCATTACCATCTAAATATTGTTTGCTGATCTATGTAAATTGAGCAGATGGTTTTGGTCAATTTCTTAATTGGCTTAATATGTCCACATCACAAAAAATACCACCACAACTGGCACTCTTCCCTAAGAGTGTTCCCTCCAAACCAGGGAGTAAGCACACTGATGGGAAAATAGTCTATTAGGGAAGCTAACATTAATGATCTGATATGATTAAAAGAAGTGTACACTGCCATTTTCTGTGATATTAAAATGCACTTACTTTATAGTAGATGTACTAATATTAGAAATGGACTCAAGTTCAGAGGTTTAAATCCAGTCCTCTTCCCAAATTTTCAGAAGTTTGGGGAATCAAAGAATCTAATGTACTGGTGTTTCACTGAGCCCCCACAGCTCCACCAGCCTGGATCCCCCTCCCTATTTTACTAAATGAGGCTCTCTAGCCTCTTGCAGCACGCGCACACACACACACACACACACACACACACACACACACACACACACACAGAGGTAGGGCCACACTCAGCTGCAGACACAGACTGAAATCAGCTCTGTGTGAGAGGATTCACCCAGCACTCAGACGCACACCCTCTTTGGGGAATAAACCCAAAATAATACGGTCTTGCACTGTATAGAAAGATCTGCACAGCACAGGCTTATAACAAATTCACCCTCTCCTTCAATGTGAGGAGAGATATGCACAACTTCTTGCCCCCTCTCCCAGTTAGAAATTGCACAAACTGGGTTTAATAATAAACAGAACAAATTTATTAACTATAAAAGGCAGATTTTAAGTGATTATAAGGCATAGCAAATAGAACAAAGCAGATTACTGAGCAAATAAAACAAAACACACCTACTAATCTTAAGGTCTTAAAGAGACTGCCTTCAAGAAGTAATTTCTCACCTAAAATGTTATTTTAGGCAAGTTGCAGAGTTTCTGTAGCTTAGAGTTCTAGTTATTTCTTCTTACAGACTGGACCCCTGTCTCAGTCTGGATTCACCCCTGCCTTTCCCTTCAGGTTAGTTCCTTTGTCACTACAGGTACTTTCAGCAGTCCTTCTTCTTGGGTAGGCAATTGAGGGGAGTCCCGATTAACCCCCTCCCCAGCCTTAAAAAGGATTTACCTAAGGCGGGAAACCTTTGATTGATCCCCATCTCTCTACAGAGGAAAAGTACCAGCAGTGTCCAAGGTGGTATTTTGTATCAGGTGACAGGACCACCTGACCTGGTAGTGTCACAGCTACATCCCAGGACACTTCTCAGGAAGGAGAGAGAGATTAGTATCTTCAGTCTTATTGTTTCTTCCTAATGGCCTATCAAGGCTGTGATGGCCAGTTGTCTGGTGGGTGTCTCCCAAATATACACACACAGTTGTAATTGTTACATAATCAATATTCCTAACTTTAGATACAAAAATGATACATGCATACAAATTCGATAATCACATTCAGTAAATCATAACCTTTCCAATGATATCTTACATGAGCCATCTCGCATAAAGTATATCTTAGTTCTGCCATATTCATATAATAATCATATTTCTATGATGAATATGGGTGTAATGTCACAATGTGTGTTTTATATAAAGCGATAGAAAATACAGTGGGATCATATAAGTATACAAATCTATGCAAAGACTGAAACCAATTAAAAAAAAACCTAATACTTTTGGCATCAATTGTCATAACCAAATGGAAAATGCAGTAAGGTTTATGCCCATAATTGATCACGGAATTATAAATTATTAACAACATGTGAACAGACTGTAATTCACTCCAGTTGGTACATTTATGCACTGAAATATCATTTTGTGTACTGCTGTTAAAGTTCAGCATGAATTTTTGATATGGAACCAAGAGGAATGTATTCTGTGAAGGTGAGCCAATAGAAAAGGTCAGAAAGGGCAGGAAATGCATACTGGTTTAATAAAGTCCTCCTAAGCTCACTGTCCTTCATAATGAGAAAAATTTCATCCCTCTCCCCCCTCACACACACATTTTTCTGTCCCCTTCTACCATCTTTCCTATTCTTGACTTATTTTTCTTTAATTTGTTATACTGCCGCTTCCTTTGTGATACATGGAATTTTAAAAATTGTTGTCACCTGTCACTACTCCAAATCCACTGCTGTTCACCTTGCCAACCAGTACAGAAATTAATGGCTTAGACAGATCCAAACAGCTTCCCAGAAGCCAAATTAACTGAAAATGTATCCAGAATATTTATCTTATGTTGTATTTACATCCTGCATATAATCACTAACTATATACTGTGTGCATGGATAACATGGCCAGACAAATACTAGGAAATAAATACAGAAAAAACATCTATAAAGAATGGCATTAAGATTATCAGCTAGTATAAATAGATATAACTGAAGACAAAGGAGCTAGGGCAATTTACCCCAGCAGAGGCCTATTAAAATGAATTCACTTTGGTTGTCTTTGCGGCCTCTCTGTGGTCATCTTCTGCAGACATTTGAGTTATGAGGTTTCCCTCACATGACTGCTTACAGAAATCAATTCTATGTATTTGTTTTTATAAAATGGTCTCCATTGTTCATATAACTATAAGTGAAAACTTATATAAGATGAGTAACTAGTTATGGACAAATATAAAACAAACCCTGAGCCAAACTGAGCTATTAAGATACAAGCCTACTCTTGGGGATGGGGAGGCTGGGAAGATCCACACTGCCCCATGGATGGTGAGGAGAATGGGGTTTTGAGAAGCACAACCTCTCCCTTCCCCCTCTCCCCAGCACTCTGGTACACAGGCATCACGTTTAAACTAGTGCAGCCTTTAGGATGATAATCCCACCCTCAGTGCAGGGGGCCAGCCGTATGGTCAGTGTGAAGTGAGGGAAGGAGCCAGGACTATGCCTCTTGAGGTAAATTGTACCACAAGAACACGAATGAGCAGCCCTGTGGTCCCTTGAAAGCAAGGGCTACAATGGCCTTTATGAGGGGAAGGTGAGAGACTCCTTGTGGTTCTTTATAATAAAACTTCTAGACTCCTCCAGTACTTCACCTTCACATCAACTGCCTACTGATCTCCTATATTGTGCCTCTCACTTGTGCATCTGTTTTTCTTTAGATAAGAGAAATTCTTCTCCATCACATGCCATTTTTCAGTTCTCATTAGTCTTATAAGGGGGGAGGGATAGCTCAGTGGTTTGAGCATTGGGCTACTAAAAGCATGGTTGTGAGTTCAATCCTTGAAGGGGCCATTTAGAGATCTAGGGCAAAAATCTGTCTGGGGATTGGTCCTGCTTTAAGCAGCAGGTTGGACTAGATGACCTCCTGAGGTCTCTTCAACCCTGATATTCTATGATTCAACTCTATGTTCACATGAAGTAATTTCTACTACATCAATACATCACTCTTTTAAAAGTGGGACGCAAAAGCCTTTTCCACCTTCTAAGGCTTAATTTCTTTCTACAGCTAAAAACAATTATAGTCCATTTTATGAAAAATGTCTGGTGGCTCCCTATATTGAAGAAAAATCTTATAGCAAATATAATTCTGAACCTAGGGGTAACTTATTGTTCTACACTATTCCTACTGACACATAGGACATTGCCAAACAATGTGTGTCACAGATTAATGCCCTGATTCCTCCATCACCAGTTCCCATCATTGTCCAGCCAGCTACATCTGAACAAGTGTACAGGAGTAAAATAGCTCTTTGTGTGGGAGTTGTTATAATATAATAAACAACAGGGCTATGTCCTGATCGGCATCTCCAGGCATTACCACAATACCATTTAGAAGAGAGGAAAGATGGTCTGGTGGTTAAGGATGCTAGCCTGGGACTCAGGAATTCCCTGCTCTGCCACAGATCTCCTATATGGCCTGGGGCAAGTTGCTTAGCATCTCAGTGCCTCAGTTCCTGCATCTGTAAAATGGGGGTAACAACATTATCTTGTGTGAATGGAAGGAGAGAAAACAAATTGAAATTCTATACCCAGCCAATCTAATTGTTATAGCAATTATATCTTATTCAAGGCCTATGAGCCCCAGAAAAGGCTTAAATATATTATCTTAAAATCCCCCAGTCCAGTTTATCTTCCTAAACAGTACCTCTCCACAACAGATTCTCAGCCTCAGTGGATTCTTCAAGAGCTCATCCTTAATACAGTGCCAGATCCACAACAGCTGCACTGAAGTCAATGGAGATAAATCCGTTCACACCATCAGAGGATATGGCCCAAGAAGAATAATCCTCAGTCAAGGAACAGAACAATGCCATTTGACACATGACCAATCACAACTTGAATTTTGAATAATCACAGAGAACTTTTTGTAAACAATCCAAAAAACAAAAACGGAGACTTATAACACAGCGAACAGCAAATACTTTTGAAGAAATCATTATCTTCTCATGGATATTCAGCACAGAGACCAAAGCAAGAGAGTATTTTATTCATTATGAACTATTTGCGGAGTTTTGACACAGAGTGATCACTATTAAGAAGTCAACATTAATCAAGAATGTTTCCTCTCAATTCAGAATAGAATAATAAATACACTTTTGCCAATTCCATTGTAGTAACTATTGGCAAATGTTACTTTTTTAATGGTAACCAGTGTTTGTGTTTAAGTGATTATTGATCCAATGGAACATTCTTATACTTGTTTTTATAAATTATGTATAAGTTCACAGTTACATATAGGTGCTTTTTGATGAAATTTTAACACATTTACATGTCATGTACTCATGGTAGTCATGCAGTAGATTATTTTGTTTCTGCAGCCATCTTCTAAACTTTGTTTACATTTTCATTTTGACCTACTCACTTGTCGTCTGCCACCAATCTGCTTCAACAAAGTCTGTTTCTTCCATTACAAATCACCAAGCAACAAGCTTTCAATCTATTACTTTGAGGGGGGAAAAAAAGACACACAAATATCAACTGAAAAATTATTCCTCTTTCCCTCACAAATATAGATCAGATAAAACAGGGATTCAAAATATTTGATACATTCACTTCAAACCAGTGACTATTTTAAGATCAGGTTTCTTGAGATACATCTGAACAAGTACATGCTTAACCCACAGAAGTATCCCAGCCTTTCCAATGACATGTAGCATTAATTTCTATCCCTTGCTAGTCACAAGATATCAGACCTTTATACTGTGATGGGTTATTTGATGCATCAACTTTTTTAAGAGGTTTTAAGATTTATTCTAATTAGGGCTGTCAAGCGATTGAAAAAAAGTCATCGCAACTAATCACATGGTTAAACATTAATAGAATACCATTTATTTAAATATTTTGTGGATGTTTTCTACATTTTCAACTATATTGATTTCAATTACAACACAGAATAAAGTGTACAGTGCTCACTTTATATTTATTATTATTATTACACGTATTTACACTAAAAAACAAAAGAAAAAGTATTTCTCAGTTCACCTCATACAAGTACTGTAGTACAATCTCTGTCGTGAAAAAGCAGCTTACAAATGTAGATTTTTTTGTTACATAACTGCACTCAAAACAATGTAAAACTTCAGGCTACAAGTCCACTCAGTCCTACTTCTTTTTCAGCCAATCACTAAGATACAAACACGTTTGTTTACATTTACAGGAGATACTGCTGCCCTCTTCTTATTTACAATGTCACCAGAAAGTAAGAACAGGCATTTGCTTGGCACTTTTGTAGCTGGCATTGCAAGGTATTTACGTGCCAGGTATGCTAAACAGAAGTCTTAAAAGAGCAACACTTTGATGCAGAACTACAGAATCCGAACCACTAAAAAAAAAAAAAATAAAACAGCCTTCTGCGGGTGGCTTTTGACTTGGACAATGAAAATGAACATGCATCGGTCCGTGCTGCTTTGGATTGTTATCGAGCAGAACCCATCATCAGCATGGACCCATGTCCCCTGTAATGGTGGTAGAAGCATGAAGGGACATATGAATCTTTAGTGCATCTGGCACATAAATATCTTGTCATACCAGATACAACAGTGCCATGTGAATACAGAAGAAATGGTTATTGTGATAGGTATTAGACTGAGATTGCAGACAGAGGACGAGAGAGTGTAGGGTGATTTGCTGGGTCACAAAGAATCACAACAGGAATCTGTTTTTCCTCCTCATGGAGGGGAATAAAGAATAATTTCCCCCATATTTGAGTGCCTGTACATAGTATGCCCTTAATGGAACATGCTACATTCTAAACGAGCAAGACTGTACAGCGAATGCCTCCATGGTCACAGTGGAATCATTTTGTGAAATGCAGGTCTTACACCCTCAGACCACTGAAGTATTTAAGATTAAGAACAATTCTGTACATATTTAGAGATAGACATGCTCCCCTCCCCCTCATGCCAGCACTCCAGTGACCAGATCAAGCAACCTTCAAGTCAGTGACCCTCTGGAACAGAGGGCACGCATCTGACTTCTTCCAGATACGGATACCCCTTGATAAATATTCAGAGATTGTCCCTTCAATTATATGCTGTGATTTCACTGGATTAATATATACATTTATACAAAGTACTGAACTCAGGCATAAATTTATCAGTCTCTCCCGAACACAAATAGGGGCAATAGCCCCGCCTGCTACTACACAATGGAAGCAGAGTTCAGACAAAGAAAAAGAAACAAATAAAGTAGCCTGGAGATTGGTGCATCCCCCTCCCACTTTGAATTATAAATCTAACACACAAAATGATCCAGATCACTCTGTACGACTACCCTGTCCTTATTATTCACAACTCAGTCAATCTTTGTACTTTATCAGCAGTGATTTTACATTTATTTCCAGATCATTCAATATTTTTATCAATGACCTGGAAATAAATGTAAAATCACTAGTGATAAAGTTTGCAGATGTCACAAAGATTGGCTGAGTGGTAAATAATGATGCAGACAGGGTAGTCATACAGAGCAATCTGGATTGCTTGGCAAGATAGACAGTCATACAAAATGTATTTTAATCCAGCCAAATGCAAGGTCATACATCCAGGAACAAAGAATGCAAACCAGACTGACAGAATGGAGGATTGTATCCTGGAAAGAAGTGATGATAAAAGGGATTTAGGGGGCATAGTGGACAAGCAACTGAACATGAGATATCGGAGTTATGAGGTAACAGCTAACGTGAGATTTGTGTATATAAAAGGGAGAGTAGTAAGTAGGAGTAAGGTAATGATTTTACCTCCATTTACAGCCTTGGTGAGTCAGATATTGGAATACTGTGTGCTCTTTTGGGGTTCACTTTTTTATAAAAGGAAATTGAAAAATGGTGAGAGTGCAGAGAAGAGCCACAAAAATGATTTGAGGCTGGAAAAAAATGTATTACAGTGAGAGAATTAAAGAGCTCAATCTGTTTATCAAAAAAAGACAGAGAGGACTTGTTTACAGTGTTCTTTCACAGAGGGAAAACATCCAGTACTAAAAGGGTCTTTTCACCCAGTGGAGAAAGGTATCACAAGAACTAATGGCTGGAAGTTAAAGCTAGACAAATTCAAGTCAGAAATAAGGAACAACTTTTACAAGTGAGAATGATTAATCATTAGAACACACTACCAAGGGAAATGAGAGATTCCCTCTTTCAGGATCTTCAAATCAAAACTAGAAGTCTTTCTGGACGATATGGCTTTAGTTAACCACAAGTTATTTTGCTCAGAACAAGAGGATGACATTTTATCACTTGCATTATACAGGAGGTTAGACTGGATGATCTTCTGATCCCTTCTGGCCTTAAATATATGATTAAAGAGACATAGTATGTAACTCAAATCTGTCCTTAAAACTGTCCTTTGTCTCGATGCCTACAAAAAACTCAACAATGGTGAAGCAGCTTGTGGGCGAAGATTCCTGATTGTTATGTTAACCAATATTGTCTCTGTGACAGATAAGTCAATAAGGTTTTTTGCATTCGGTACAATGGACTCCAAAGTTTATGTATTATTGTGGGATTGGATGCTACTTTTTTAGGGGGGGAGACATGGCCAATATAAACCTTGGGGAGTGTTATGAGCTTTAAAAGATTATTTTAAACGATGTGCCAGACAAGAAGGAACTTTGGGGACAAACAATATTAAGTGGATTTCCTAGGAAATACCTGGGGGGAGGTGAATGGAAATTCCCACCTCCAGACCCAACCTTTTGAAGCTACCCCTTGAAGAGAGACCCATTGTCTGCTGATTACCTACTCCCAGAATCCAAACATCAAAAATCCAATCTGGCTAAAGGAAAGACTGAATTATTTGTGGGTATGCTTGTTCTGAGTTGAAGAAGTTATGAACTGTTGTAACAACAGAAAAGCCTTGTGTGGTTTGAAGGACTGATCACCTACCAGAGCCCTTATTGGAGGTAGGAGTGATGGCTGATAAGCTAATTAAAATGCAGGTAGGTTCTTTAACTTACGGTTTATAGCCACTGGAGAGAAAGCAACAGGCAGACACTGGCCACTGAGGCCATCTGACTTGCTGGAGATATCATGGCAGGGAACTGTGCAACCTGGAAAAACCCCAATCAGGAGAGAGAGAGAGAGAGAGAGTTTGTTTAATTGTTCATAAGATTTTGAAACTGGTATGAGTTAGAAAACCATTTTGAGAGGGAAAACAGCAAGCAGGAACTCCTCACAGAAAGAGCCCCTGAAGAGACAGTTCAGCAGTAACACAGAATCCCCCAGAGTGAAATCCAGCCCCCGCCCTGCACAAAGACATCAGGCTGTGTGCACATGCATGGAACAAAGGAGGAGTAGGGAGGGATATTGCAATGTATGGTGTTGCCCTTGTGTGTTTTATATCCACGGTAGATAGAACTGTGAACTGGATAAATGCTGGGTACAGAGATGGAAACACTTTTCCCATTCTACAAGAATTTGAGATTCCATCTCAAAAATTTTGTGGACTGACAATCCAAAAAAAAAAAAAAAACCACAGATTCAATCAAAATCATTCAGTTTTGATAATTGCAAGACTGAGTTTTGATTTGTAAAAAGTAACTTTCCCGTACAAATTAACTACAATTGCAAAACAAAAGTCAGTATGACCCGAAAAACAAAACTAAATTTCAAAAGCGATGAATTGGAACACATTTTGACAAACCCCAAATATTTTACGTCTTCAAAAAACATTGGACACTGACCATTCCCATGAATAGCTTTGATTTTTTTGGAAAATTCCCAACTAAATCTAATGCTGACCCAGTAGGCTCTGCTCTGACCACCATCAACAGCCCATATCCCAACCAAGTCAAAGCTGACAGACCCCCGCCTTCCATGATACCCACGAGGTGCAAAATCTCCCTTCTATGAGCACTCCACTTATACATGCCACTTCAGCTTAGTATTGTCTTTACTCCTCCTTTGACATATATTCAGAGAATATAAAGCCATTGTGTTGTGGTACTGATTGAGGAATTGCAGGATTCTGGTTAGATACAGAGAAACTGGGACGGTTATAGCTGTAAAACAAACTGACAAGTGGGACAGCAAGACTTGCTTATTGACCTGATTTGACTTCCGGGGATTAAGGGTTCATTTAAAAAGAAAATTACTCTTTCCCATCTCTCAAAGTGAGTGAGTCTGTGTCAGGATGAGTGGCTTTGTTACTAACTTTTTAACCAGGAGTATCTGAACAAAATATATGCCAAGATTAAAAGGTATTACAATATTTAATGCCCTGATTCAACAGAGTATTTAAACATGTGCTTACATCCCAAGTAATCTATGAAACTGAATATGTGTCTACTGAATCAAGGTCTTAATTTGTAACTAACTGTTCAATTAGTAATAGTAATCAAAACTATTTCCTCCAAAATTCAAATATAAAGTCCTGCTTTTCCAGGGTGGACATTTGCTTTTAATAAACAAAGAATATCTATATGCTACCAGAATTTAAATTCTCGGCCTAGAAGTAGTAGTTTACAGTTGCAGGATATGGTTTCATTTATCCCATCATAGACCCGGGTAATTCCAGGAAAGTCAATACACTGTCCCTGAAAACACTAAGTGCACCTCAAAATTTGAGGATTTCTTTTGTTCCTTCCCCAAAATGAAAATCAGAAAAAATATCTGAGTATGAAATGGTGATATTTTTGGACTATTCATGTACAGAGTTTTACATATGAAAAGGAGAATTGCATACACAACTCTCAGCATTTTTTAAGGGGAGGTGGAATTCATTAGCCCTTTATCAGATACTGCCTTATCAGACTTGTTCATAATTAGTGCTTCCTGTTCTTTGACTCCCATTAAAGGCTATACATGTAGCAAGTGAAGGAGGAGACTAGGATAGACTAAGACAATATAGAAAGCAGTTTTTATTAATTATCTATTCCAAGCAGCTGCACTGTATTAGTAGGGACAAGAAGTAGACATCCCTGAGCTAGGAAAAAAAGTTACAATCTACACTAATGTTAAAAAAATCTATTTGGCTTGTAATGATTGCTTAGGTTGACCTTTTAAAAAATGCATTTCCAGTTTTGAATCTTACATATTTAATGTCCTATATGAAGTCTAGAATTGTCACTTGTATAGCCTACAGTGAGAAACTATTGTGTTAAAATTGCAGCCAGTGTTTTACAGGCAAGGGTATTATGAATGTGTTACACTGCTCTAAAAATAACTATAGCATTTATAAAATGATTTATCAAGTCTCAGTCTGAAGGTAAAGAATTTCTGTTCCTGTTTTGTAAAAAGCATACTCTTAAAATCTTGTTGATTTTGGACTGCATTTTTTTGTCAGTTAGAATCTGGAACAGGGTGGCTTGTCCCTTAAGGGTTTGGAGATAGTCTTCTTCTTTCATGTGGCTTGGGTAGGTAGCAATGGTTACAAATGTATATCTAGATTTTATAGCCAGGATATTGCCACAGTAGCGAGCTGGTGAACGTTCTTCAGGCCCCTGGAAAAAGAACGAAGGAGCCACTCAGATTAATGTGCTCCATCATCTGTGCCTAGTGGCCACAGTTGCATACAGGTGTTTCCATTTAAAGAGGGTTTGTCCAAATTTCCCATGAGATGTCCTGATGCGATTCCTCGTGGTTCCTCGACAGGGTCAACGATGAGCTGTTTGTTTTGAGAGGTCAATATACTCCATGTAGCTCTCCATTGAGCCTCAGCATCAATGTTGAGTGTAAGGATCTTGATGCAGTTCCATAGACGTTTGTGGAATTTTAATCTTGTCTTTGGCAAGTTCTGCAGGTCATCATGCAAGGGGACCCTCGTGTTTTCATTGACGTGGTTGAAAAAGTGAGATATCTGGGCAGCTCTTCCAATCTGTGAGAGCTGGATGTGTGATAGGACCGGAAGCCAGTCAACTGAAATCAATTTGAGTGTCCCTGACATGTGGATGGCATTATTGAGTTGAGTACCAAGGAGTTTAGTGTGACTGCTGTGAGAGCACACTGGTGCACAGTATTCAGCCTCAGAATATACCAAGACAATTGTTGTGGTTCGTAAGGTCCCTGGACTGGAGGCCATGATGTTATGGTTAATTTCCTGATAAGTGCGACACAAGACCTGACCTTATCATGGGTGTTCGAAGTGTTGTCAAAAGGTCAAACTCTGGTCTAGCGTAACACCACAATATTTTGGGTTAGCCTCATGGCTGATGCTCTCACCGCAGAATTGCACATCAAGCTTGGGATTAGACATTTTATTGTTCAGATGGAAAGCGGTCACCATGGTTTGGGGATAGTCAACCCTGATTACTAAAGAGGCACATGTGGGTTGGATCAGGTAATTCCCTATATAGGGATATAAAGGGCAGCAGGTGGCTGCAGTGAATGGGAAAGCCCAGGAGACTGCAGGAAGTAATAAATGTGCCTTCAGAGAAGATCCTGGTGCCAGGGGGTTTGGAAGCTGCAGTGGGTGGCTGACAGGAAGAAGGAAATTAGGGCCAGAGGGCTGAGCTCCAGCCAGAAAGGACTGGGACTGAAGGCTTTGGGGGGGGAGTGGATTGGGAAAGAAGAAGAACTCTATGTGTGGCAGAAGAACAAGGGCTGCTTGTGAATTTTCATGTTATGATTATGGACTTTGTTTTGGGGACCTCAGGATTGTTTGAACCATTTCAGTTATAAAACCATCCATGAGAGAGGGCACTGTTAATCACAAGAGAGACTGTGACTAACAGTTACAGGGTCTCATTAATGCAAGTGAATTTGTAAATAAGTAAATGCATAAAGCTATATTTCAACACTAATGCTTGGCACAAACCAACAAAAACCAAGATCAAGGATCCACTCCAGCCTTTTACATATGCCAGTATGAGAGTGAAAAAAGGCATATCCATGCTTAAAATCAAGGGTCTGTCCTCAGACTTTCAATAAATACACCCTTTTTAAATGCACAGGCAAAACAGTAGCAGACAAGATGCACTTTTAAAGACTGTGACCTAAGGAATCGGTATCTGCCATTGGCTTCAGATGAAGTTAAGAGCGGTTAACGCCTCTGGAAAAAAAATCAAATCAAAGGTGAGACACTAGATTAGTGGCCTCTTCATGTGTGTATCTTACTTTACTCATCAGTAAAGTGGATCCCGGGACAACTTAATTGATTCAGTATTCGTGATAGCATATATGTGTTATTAATTAGTTACCTGTACATGCACAGGGCGCTTTAGACAGGCATAGTGACAAGCTATGATTTATGTTTGATCTAATTATTGATTTAACAACTCAGAAAAAAGCGAGGGGGATTGAAGCTATTTTATGAAGGCAAAGTTTGCCCAGACACAAATTTAGACCTCTCACCCGCTGACTCCCAGCTCATGAGATAGTTGGTGAATATGGCCATTAAAACCCCAGCAGTCCCTCCACCCAAACAGCCATCTCCTGGGCTATTACTCAGTTAATACAAGGACGGAATCCCTTGGAAATGGTTCAGCTGCTTTGGCAGTAGGGAGTGTTTAATTAAATAGGTTGCCTTCTGAAACAAAGATGATATAGGGCAATATGGTAATAGATTCCCACTAGAATGGCAGAGAGTCTGTTCTACTCAAGACAGACACAGACATGCCCTCTAGAGAAGTGGCCTAGGAAGACAGCAGGACAGTTGTAATCAGAGGGGGTCACAGAAAGATCTCTGCTTACAAGAGAATGAAAGATTGTTCATCACTTTCTGTGCCTGAAACTAAGGTCGTCTTAAGGGAAACAAAACTTTCTGTTTAAATATGCATTCCAGTTTTCCATTTCTCTCTCTATACTTTTAAGTTTCTACATAAAAATTGTTTCCATGAAAGAACTGCTGACTAGTCTTGGAGTATTTACATAATCTTCAGTCTCTGGAGATTACATGGTTCGCCTCATCATGTGAGAGAAAAGGAATCTGCATGCTTATGGCAGTGTAATCAGGTCTCAGCCCTAGAGTGAGAGGATCACACAATTCTAGCACAGTGAAATGCGAGGGACAAAAACTCCAAGAGACCAAGATACAGCTGGTTTGTTAAAACTTAACAGGTACATTTTAAAATAAATGGATATCCACAGAGATAAATACCCTGCTTCATAGGAATGGTGTGATGATTGATTAAAGGTGTAAAGCGCTAGGAGATTCTCAGTTAATATTTGCACACTTACTATACATTAAGCATCACAATATTTTTGTGAGGTGGACCTCTAAATTATAGTAATTTTTGAATTAATATTTTCTTATATTAGGTCATTAAAAACTTTAGGCTGTGCCTTTTCCCCCTCCTCCATCCTCTACAAGGAAAAACCTCAGTTAAACCCTGATGAAATTCTTATTGAAAGTAATTTCTTTCTAAGTGCTCTAAAACTGTCAAACTTTAGGGAAAAAAGTTATGTTTGGACAAGGCTTTACAGAAGATATTATTTAATTCTTTCCAACTCATGATTGCACCCAATGGTGCAAACCTTTGTTTATTCATTAAACGATTGAACATGGCACCAATTTCTTTTGAGATGCATATTTTCAAATATTTCATATAACTTTCTGATAAACTATCTCACTGTTAACATAAGTGTATGTGCAAACATAGGAAAGTAATTTA
This sequence comes from Trachemys scripta elegans, assembly GCF_013100865.1. Taxonomy (NCBI): domain Eukaryota; kingdom Metazoa; phylum Chordata; order Testudines; family Emydidae; genus Trachemys; species Trachemys scripta. The sequence goes on along the minus strand of NC_048306.1, from coordinate 73,699,364 downwards.
ATGCTACAACTGGTTATTAATATAAGAAGCCTTTTGAGTGTAATATATTACTATCAAATGTGGAATTAACTTGTTACCTGGCAAAGCGTAAGCAACTTCCTTACCAAACTCAGAAAGACAAGATTCACATTCCAAAGATAGTTAAGAAGAAAGGATTACAACTTTAAATGATTATTCAAGTTTAAAAACCTCTATGAATTAAGGACGTTTAAAAAGACTATTTTGAGAACTGGAAAGCTTTGATATAACAAATAAGTGTTTGGGCTTATTTGGAACAAAATTTAAACTCTTATTAAAACACTAACGGAACTGAAACATATCTCAGAAAATGGACCAGATAAAAGTCACTTACTTAAATTTTAAAGATGTTCTGATAATTTCCTGCTACAAGGAACAAAGGCAATAGTATACTGCAGTGGCTCTTAATCTTTCCAGACCACTGTACTTCTTTCAGGAGTCTGATTTGTCTTGCGTAGCTCCAAGTTTCACCTCACTTAAAAATTACTTGCTTACAAAATCAGACACAAAATACAAAAGTGTCACAGCACACTATTACTGAAAAAATACTTATTCTCATTTTTACCATACAATTATAAAATAAATCAATTGGAATATAAATATTGCATTTACATTTCAGTGTACAGAATAGAGCCTTGTAAAGAAGTCATTGTCTGTATGAAATTAGCTTCGCTAGTGCTTTTTTGTAGCCTATTGTAAAACTAAACAAATATCTAGATGAGTTGATGTATCCCCTGGAAGATCTCTGCGTACCCCCACGAGTACATATACCCCTGGTTGAGAATATTACAGCAGTCATCGTGTTCAGCTCAGCAAGCAAGGAAGCTACTACAGACCGCTAAGAAAAAAGAAGCCACAGAACAGCATCAAGCACACCATTCAGCAAGTTCAGTGCCAGTTTAGCATATCACATCACCAGAACAGCAGCATCATGGTCGAGACAGAAAATAGGCGAAACACTGTTAAGAAATTCAATTTAAACTGTTCTTGTAGTAGTTTTAATGACATATTGAAATGCTATTGTAATTTTAAGGTAGTAACAGTTTCTGTCAAACACCAAATTGTTCAGCCATGTATTTCTGGTGAGGAGACAGACTAATCTTTGGCAAATAGAGAAATAGTGGAATTCAATTCAGATTTCAGCTTGCAGATTCTTGATATTCAATAATTTCACTGTTTTGACCCAACTCTTTAAATAGTTTCTTTTCAGTCACTGATTTAAACATTTTCTTTGATTTCACAGGACTTAAGATTATTCACTTTTACCCATCCATTTCCAAGACAAAGCAAACAGGATTCACCTGCCCTTAAACAAGGTTCTTTTGCCCATCTATAAATTGTTTTAGTATCTATAATATATGAACACAGGACTGACTACCAATTTTGGAGAATACAATACTTTGGTCTTAATTTACTCAGAGAATAGCACCCCTACCAAAGGGGCAGATCCACTCTCAAAGATGTGATCTTTGTTAAAAAGCTCTCCAAGGGGAGGCATATAGAAAAGATTGGAAGTGAAGTTACCATTGTTTGCTTGTGTTCTGTTTTATTTAATACTGTCTTTTCCTTTCTTTAATAATGGTCATAGTTAATGATTCTGGTTATTTCACTTGTCTTTAATTGTCATGTCCCCTAAAGCACGGCAAAGAACCCTGTGTGACTAAATCGGTGAGGGTCACATCCTGAATTGGCATTTAGAGAGAGAAATATTAAGCTTTGGCCTCTACCCTTTGTTTCTCTGGGCTATGAATTTTATCATAGGAGATACAGTTATTTGGAACACAATACCCCTTTCTACCTCACCAGGGGAGGAATACTGTTGTATATCCTACATACACCGTTTTATCTCTATCTGCACCTTTGTAGTACATGTTGTAACCATTTTCCCTTCACAATAATAATAGTAAGTCCTTGGTTAAGAATGCATCTTTGTAAAATTCACCAAATCACATTACTCACAGTGGTTCTCTTCTTACAGAGACAAGGAAAAGTGCTACTTTTACAGGCCCAAATGATGTAGGGGGACAATAAACAACATAATGGTACATAATGAAAGCCTCACAAATGTATGATGTTTACTGACAACATGATTGTCATAAATACACTACAATTCCTAATTAAAATGAACATGCAGGCCTTGTTACTTTTGGCTTTTTCTAACAGCAGTCACAGTTTTTAAAATGCTGTCAAACGTGGCATCATTTAAAAGGTCACAAAGCTGCCAAAAACATGAGCAGTTAACTGCTCCCTGTCTAAGTAATGAAAATGGTGTATAGGACTATACCACTAGATAGCAATATATACAGTAAAAACAAGCAGGGTGAATAATGAGACACTGAATTACCACTACAAACTTTATGCCAACATAACTTGCATTGACCAAAGTTTCTGTGGTTAGTATACCACTTGTGCATGTACTGGCTCTTTGTGTCAGTGGTGCACATACTCACCAACAGTGCTTGTATCGATGCACATTGGATGGGTATCCCTGTGTGAAACCCACCACCATCCAGCGCATTGTCTTTTGCTACGTTTTGGCAATGCATTGTGGGGCCAAAATGAGTCGTGCAGAAGTGACTGGTAGCAAGGACTCTACTTCCCAGTGTAGAACTGTCTGTATCCCATAATATTCCACAATTTTTGCACCTTTTTTCAAAATCCCACAAACCCAGTGGCCCTCCTCGCTGTCTGCCATTTCTGACAGAAGCATGGAGCCTGCACAGCTCTGCACTATTATTGTAAGCATTGCAAACACAGGATGCACAATCCTCTGGTTTCTTGCAGAGCCGCAAAAAGAACTGAATCAGCAGGGAAAATGATGATTTTCTGGTACTTAGTTTGATGTAGGACATGGCAAGAATTAATACAAGGTTGTTGGTGGTGGTCACAGAGCAGCTGTAGTTGATGGAGTGCTACTTCAGGGCCCAAGGAGCGAGCACTGAGTGGTAGGATTGTATCATAATGCAGGCTTGAGATGATGATGAGTGGTAGCAGAACTTTTGGATGCACAAGGCCATGTTCCTGGATCTGTGTACTGACCTTGTCCCAGCTCTTCAGCGCAGGGATACCAAAATGAGAACTGCACTGGCCATGGAGAAGTGAGTGGCAATCACTGTAGAAACTTGTAATACTAGATTGCTACTGGTCAGTGAGAAATCATTTTGGAGTTGGAAAATCCACTGCAGGGGCTCTTGTGATGCAAGTCTGCAGGGCCCATTAATCACCTCCTACTATGCAGGACTGTGACTCTTGGCAATGTGCAGGACATAGTGGATGATTTGCAGCAACTGGGTTCCTGAACTACTGTGGAGGACTAGAAGGCACATATATCCTTATTTTGGCACCAGATAACCTTGCCCACAGAGTGCATCATCAACAGAAAGGGCTACTTTTCTACAGTTATGGAAGCACAGGTGGATCACCAGGGATGCTTCACCAACTTCAATGTGGCCTGTGACCAGAGTGGGCATAGTGGGACAGCTGATGGAAGACTGTTAGGATCAACATCCGTGATGCAGCATCTACGCTCACGTTGTGCCAACCTCAGATCATCAACCATGGTGCTACACTGCTCAGGAAGATGGTGTTACTACGTCAGCGTAACGGGGTGCTTACATCCGTGTGATATAAATTTAAGTATAGACACATGCACAACTAGGTCGATGCAAGGTGGTTTATGTCAAGCTAATTTTGTAATGTAGACTAGGTCAAAGAAGGGAATGACAAATGGATCTGATTATTGCCGTGTGGTCTTCACTCACTGCAGCCACTGCCTTATGGCTCTTCTCTTCTTCACTGGCACGCCCTGGTAACAGCTGCCCCAGCTCTGTGATGCTCTGCCCCTGTGACTCAGCCTTCCAAACCAGTCACATATTATGTCCACCCCTTTCAGGGTATGTAAAGAGTCCAGCAAAGAATAGTCATGCAGTCAGGCAAAGGGCTCCAGGCCTCCCGGAGGCCGAGGTCTCAGGGTCTTGATGCTTCTGGTTTCAGGGCCTTCTTCTGTCCAGATTCCATCGTACCAGGAGTACACAGGGGAAACCTGATCCACCCTCTGCACTGGTTTCTGAGCCCGGAAGTGCTATACCTCTGCTTTCCTTCCTATCAGCCCTCCCCTTTCCAAACGGATAAAGTAAAGTCTCAGACCTTCTGAGTGTCGCAGGTCCCTTCTCTGTGGGTTTCACAAAGTCACCATACCCAGAGGTCTCAGGTAGATGGATCTTCTGCGGCGTTCCTTCCGAGGAATCAAGTGTGTAACTCAGTTCACCTCCACTGGCTGTCTGCTACTGAGCTGTTCTGTTCTCCTTTTATATGCCTCTTCCAGGCCATACATGTTTTGCAGATGCAGCTGGATGGGGCTGCCTGGGCCCAAAGGAGCTTTTTAACCCCTTTCTTTTCAGCATGGGGTTTGTACACTCCAGCACAATCATATAGTTCAGAAATCATCAGCATTATGACAAAGACACGGGGATTCTCAGAGGCAATGGCAGCTGTGGGTACCAAGAACATCTGTTGATCAGGCCTGTGGTGTCAGATCTGTGTTCTCTTCCTGCATTTGCCAGGAACTTGCTGTATAACCATAAGCAAGTCACATGGCTAGTTTTTTAAAATGGCTACTGATTTTAGTATATAACTTGAGAAGCCTAGGCCTCAATTTTTATAGATGTGAGTCAACGATAGCACCCACGGGTTTCAAGTATAATTGTGGCGTGTCAGGCCCTTGGAAAAATGAAGTCCCAAATAGGGCACCAAATTCAGCATCCCAAGTCAGTGGACACTTTAAAAATGTCAGTTTAATCTGAGCCTCAGTTTACCCATATCTATTTACCTCCTCATGGGACTGAGAAGTTTGTTAGACCAGCGAGATAGAGAACTGTAGCACTGATCCACATCATCCCCTCCATCAGAATCCTCCATCATCCCCTCCATCACATGGAGGATTCCTAGATGGAGATGACCTCTGAAAAGGTTCTCTCAGATATCACCCACACTGTCCCATTGAGGAGGCAGGGTCTGTCAGCGCCTTCCTCCTCCCCCCAAAAATGACAAGCAGCCGGCCCGCAAGTCTTGGGACTCCCAAACAGGGCTATATTATCTGTTGACCAATATCTTCAAGGCTAGACTGTGCAGGATGATTTGCATAGCCTCACCCCACCCTTCCTGTCTCTGACCTTACCAACAACAGACCCAATGGAGAGGACTCTGTGAACTCTAAATAGTGGATATGGGGAATTCTTCCCCCCGGAATAATGTACAGAACCTTCCATGCATGGATCTTTCCTGTTTGCATGGATCTAGGGAACACAATGTATCCTGCTGTGGTTTGTAAATCTCCAAGCACATTTACAGCACTATGGAAGCAAGGAAGGAATAAATAAATAAATAAATATTTCTAAAGTGCTTTGAGCTCCTTACTTACACTGTAAATGTAAATTATTATTACTCTCTATGATGGATAATAAATCTAAGCTAAACTTTCACACTCAGAAACACAATTTAGGAATAAGCCATTAACCAGCCTCCAAGACTAAATCAAACTTTAAAGATTACTACTGAGGGAGAATGTTGTAAATTCTCACATGTTGCATTTAATAAAAAAATATTTTGACATTACTTACTGGTAGTCTTTAAAAATTAATTACTTGAGGAAGCCCAAAGACAGAATTTATAGTGTGCTGGGCATATAAAATTTAGATTGGATCTATCTTTAGATAACTTTTATAATTTACAAGGAAAAAAAAAGAGGATTCAGTCCACACATGGTGCAAGGAGATGTAACTTATAGATACCAGTGCACCTATTTACAATCAGACCTGAATCTGGACCATAATCTTTACTTTGAACATGCTCATTGGTTTTTTTAATGAGGCTTCTTTGATTGACAAAAAGATTTGCTGCATTAATGAAAACACACCCAACACATGGAAGATGAGAAAATCATCCAAAAACAGCATTCGTATTATAGATTTCCAATGCTTCAGTACAAATGAAAGATTCTCCCCTGCTCGTCACTAGATGTATGGCAAATGGGTTTTGTTTGCAGTCTTACAAAAAAAAAATTATTTACCAAAAGTAAGTCTCCAGCTACCTGCATTGATCCTGCTACACTTGAGGCCATTTAATCTAAAGAAAACTCTTGTACAGAAGATGCTTAAAAATAACCACAGTAGTAAAGGGCAGCTTGAGGAGCTTTAATGAGATTTTCTGTTGTGTGAAAGTTTAACATTCCCACAGAATAGGATCAATACTGGTTTATTTCACTCAGATACTTTGGAGAGCTTCCTGCATTGTGAACCAACCCTAAAAAGCTCAGCCCTTTCACTTTGCAAGTTTGCTTCTCAAGAGTCTTGCAGCAGGTAGGAAGAATAAGCATTCTGGCTGCCAAATGTGTCACAAACAAGACAATTGCTTGCAGTATTCCCTAAATGCTAGGTCCCAGATCCAAATGGGCTCCAATTTGGAAAAAAATACAAAAACTAACCTAGTAAACAGATTTGGTTTTGTCCAGGCTTTTCTGTTACTCCTCTGGTAAAGTAAGAGTTAATACAAATTTAAATAAACTAGTATTAGCCTAAGTTAGATCATTGATTTCAGTGGGACACCTTGTGAAATAAGGTACTATTCAATGCAAGTAAGGGTACTGGAATCTGGTCCACTGTGATTTAATATTACAATAGTATATATGTGCTGCTTTTAAATGCTTTCTAGTTGCATCCTTACTTCTCCTGGCTGCTTTTTAATTTCCCTTCAAGTCTTTCAGTCTGGTTCCCCGATTCCACTTTCTATTGTTTCTACCAATAACACATTGTTAGCACAGAACAGGTGTTTCCCAGTGGGGGACTTGGAACTAGTTAAGTGTTAATGAAAGAAACAAGTACGGTAGGAAGAGAGAGACAGGAAAATTAGAATGTATGTGAAACAGGGCTTGTTGCATTTGGGACAGCTGTACTGTCCCCAAATTCCATGCAGTTCATTATGTGAATTAATGTGTTTTTCTTAATTCCTCTTTTTAGTTTTGGTCATAAAATGATGTTAAATTAAATGATTTTATTCTGCTCATGTTTTTCTTGTTCCTTTATTTCACTACTTTGTTACAAACCAGTGGGATATGTTAACCCTTTCAAATAAGGAATAAGGCATACCCCATAGTGACAGCCATGAGAATGTTAGGAGACACTAGTAACAGGGGACTAATGTGGAAGACATCTATGAATTTATGTTCCCCATTTGATGTGCAACTTGAAGGTAGGAAGATGGGATAAAAAACAAAGATTTTGTATTGAATAAAAAAAATCTGGAGCCACATTTAACACAAATAGAGTGGGTGGAATTTTTTGTTTTCTGTTTGAAGTCCTAGGTTCAAATCAAGTCCCTGCTCCAAATTAAAGCAGAGTAGGGACTTGAACCCAGGCTCCCACAGCCCAGTGGAATGCCCTAATTAGCTGATTATTCTAGGGTCTAATTTTTGGAAAAATGTGTTTTGTCCCAGTGCAGACTGGGAAATGTTTGAAATCTCAAAGAGTTTTCATGGGAAAGGAAAACCCTCTCCTGGCCAGTTCTTCTCACAAAGAGAAACTAGCTAGTAGTTGTCCCATTGGCCATATGTACTGTGTACTTTATTATACAGAGTTTTATTTCATATTCTTTGTTCAGAGTTAAAAAAAAGTTTCTTTTAGTGGGATAGAGATATGGTAGAGGAGAGAGGAGCAAAGGAGAGAGAGTTTAAGATTGTCCTTGTACTTTATTAGGGAAAGAAGGAAAATCTCCATTATATGCTGTGGAAGAGAGTGATACCTGACTCCTGTACATTCTGTTTTCTCCTAAAAATAAATAAATAGATTAGATAGATGACCTTCCACACCCAGCCCAAAAGAGCAATGGCCAATAGCCTGGTGGTTAGGGCACTCATGGGGGATTATAGGAGACAGAGGTTCAAGTCTGCCCAGTTCAGAACAGGGACTAAAGCCACATCTCTCACATCCAAGATGAGTGCCTTAACCACTGGGCTATAGAATCAGTGTCCCCCTGCCCCAGTGAATATATTGTTATTCACACAAACTGGAACAGCTCCAACTGGACAGATTGTGAGCAACTGATTATAGCACACTGGCTAGGTTACTCACTTGGGAGGTGAGAAAAGTCCCTGCTCCGAGCTAGCAGACTCCTGCACCAATCTTTCTAAAAATATTGAAAGTTCTGGTTTTTGCTCCTCCTGAGAACAAAAAGTTTCAAAACCTAATTATTTTTTCCCCACAAAGTAGAACTCTTGTTTTCTGGCCAGCTCCAGTTACTGTTTACTAGGAGCGGCAGGCCCAAAAACACAACACTAAGTAAGTCAAAATTTTCAAGAGTGTCTAGTGATTTTGGGAGGTCCAACTTCAGACCCTTTAAAGGAGTCCAATTTTCAAAAAGTACCGAAACCTATCCTCTGAAAGGCAGCCTCCTTTAATGAGTCTTAAATTGAGCACAAAAATCACTAATATCGTTTTTGAAAAAATTGGCCTAGTTCATAACACACCTAAAATTCCAAACTGCATGCCAGGGCCATCACCCTTCCTCTAACAAGGAAACCAAGGATGGTTTTAGAATATGATTTACCATTGTGACAGAACGTATCTATGTCCACAATCTACAGACTATTGTAATAATCTTTGTACAAAGCATGCCTTGTGAGGTTATCATAGGAAAACTCAATTTGCTGGTCAATATTGTCCTGATAAAATATGCAGCATTGTATGTGAAGTTATAAGATTTCATTGTATGGGGTTAACACCACATGTTCTAAACTCAGGTTGGCAAACAGGTCTGTCTCAAACAAAAGACTGTGAGATCTGCTTAATTTGCGTTTAAGCAGTAAACAGAGTCATCAGACAGGAAGGGAAACAAAAAAAAGACAAACAGGTGAGAAAGCAGCACGGAACATCCTTCCCCATAGACTTTTTGTCTCCTGTTACCCCACTGGAAATGTTTTTTCCAAGAGGGAGACTGAAACTATAAAAAAGAGGGACAAACACCCCAAGACACCCTTCTCTCCCTCCGCCTGCCCATCACATCTATGGCACCTGAAGCAACAAAGGAAGCATTTATTGCATTCTAGGAGTCCTGACTTAAGTTTGGTCAGTCAGAATGCTTAGAGCATGTGGTGAGAAAACTTGGCTTTGAATTTAATACAGATTGTTAAATTAGTCACTGGTTGTGTTTTATCTTTATTTTTGTTGTAACCATTTCTGACTTTGTGCCTAATTACTTGTATTTGTGTGTACAAGTGTACAAGTATTTGGGGAACTCTATTGGGGTGGCAAGTTGTGTACATATTATTTCTATTATAGAAATAAGACAGGGTTCAGGGGGTAGCCATGCTAGTCTGTATCAGTAAAAAACAACGAGGAGTCCTTTTAGCACCTTAGAGACTAACAAATTTATTTGGGCATAAGCTTTCATGGGCTATAACCCACTTCATCAGATGCCTGGAGTGAAAAATACAGTAAACAGGTATAAAGATACAGCACATGAAAAGATGGGAGTTGCCTTACCAAGTGGGGAGACAGTGATAACGAGGCCAATTCAATTAGGCTGGATGAGGCCCATTCACAACAGTTGACAAGAAGAGGTGAATAGCAACAGAGGGGAAATTATTTTTTGTAGTGACCCAGCCACTTCCAGTCTTTATTCAGGCCTAATTTGATGGTGTCAAGTTTGCAAATTAATTCCAGTTCTGCAGTTTTTCGTTGAAGTTTGGTTTTGAAGTCTTTTTGTTGAAGTATGTCCACTTTTAAGTCTGTTACTGAATGTCCAAGGATATTGAAGTGCTCTCCTACTGGTTTTTGAATCTTACAATTCTTGATGTCCAATTTGTGTCCATTTATTCTTTTGCATAGAGACAGTCTGGTTTGGCCAATGTACATGGCAGAGGAGCATTGCTGGCACATGATGGCATATATCACATTGGAGATGTGCAGGTGAACGAGCACCTGATGGTGTGGCTGATGTGGTTAGGTCCTATGATGGTACCCCTTTAATAGATATGCGGACAGAGTTGGCAATGGGGTTTGTTGCAGGGTTTGGTTCCTGGGTTAGTGTTTCTGTTGTGTGGTGTGTAGTTGCTGGTGAGTCTTTGCTTCAGGATGGGGTGCTGTCTGTAAGCAAGGACTGGCCAATCTCCCAATGTCTGTGAGAGTGAGAGATTGTCCTTCAGGGTAGGTTGTAGATCCTTGATGAATAGCTGGAGAGGTTTTAGTTGGGGGGGGGGGTAGGTGATGGCTAGTGGCGTTCTGTTACTTTCTTTGTTGGACCTGTCCTGTAGTAGGTGACTTCTGGGTACCCTTCTGGTTCTGTCAATCTGTTTTTTCACTTAAGCAGGTGGGTATTGTAGTTTTAAGAATTCTTGATAGAGATCCTGTAGGTGTTTGTCTGTCTGAAGGATTGGAGCAAATGCGGTTGTATCTTAGGGCTTGGCTGTAGACAATGGATCATGTGATGTGGTCTGGATGAAAGCTGGAGGCATGTAGGTAAGTATAGTGGTGAGTAGGTTTCTGGTATAGGGTGGTGTTTATGTGACCATCACTTATTTGCACTGTAGTGTCCAGGAAGTGGATCTCTTGTGTGGACTGGTCCAGGCTGAGGTTGAAAGCAGGGTGGAAATTGTTGAAATCCTGGTGGAATTCCTCAAGGACCTCCTTCCCGTGGGTCCAGATGATGAAGATGTCATCAATGTAGCACAAGTAGAGTAGAGGCACTAGGGGACGAGAGCTGAGGAAGCGTTGTTCTAAGTCAACCATAAAAATGTTGGCATACTTTGGAGCCATGTGGGTACCCATAGCAGTGCTGCTGACTTGAAGGTATAAATTGGCCCTAAATCTGAAATAGTTGTGAGTGAGGACGAAGTCACAAATTTCAGCCACTAGGTTTGCCGTGACATTATTGGGGATACTGTTACCGGCAGCTTATAGTCCATCTTTGTGTGGAATGTTGGTGTAGAGATCTTCTACATCCATAGTGGCTAGGATGGTGTTTTCTGGAAGATCATTAATGGATTGTAGTTTCCTCAGGAAGTCAGTGATGTCTTGAAGATAGCTGGGAGTGCTGGTAGTGTAGGGCCTGAGGAGAGAGTCCACATAGCCAGACAAACCTGCTGTCAGGGTGCCAGTGCCTGAGATGATGGGGCATCCAGGATTCCCAGGTTTATGGATCTTGGGTAGCAGAATACTCCTGGTCGGGACTCTAGGGGTATGTCTGTGTAGATTTGTTCTTGAGCTTCTTCAGGGAGTTTCTTGAGTAGATGATGTTTCTTTTGGTATCCCTCAGTGGGATCAAAGGGTAATGGCCTGTAGAAAGTGGTGTTAGAGAGTTGCCTAGCAGCCTCTCATTCATATTCCGACCTATTCATGATGACTACAGCACTTCCTTTGGTACCCTCCTTTGCCACTATGTATGTAGAAGAGACTCTCTCTAAACTTGTATTGTCCAGGAGAAGAGTGGGCAGTATGGGACAGACATTTCTGGGGGGGAAATTGAAGACAAGGAGTTTGTTGGGTTAACCCTGCAGTATAAATTAAATTAATGGAGATATCCCATCTCCTAGAACTGGAAGGGACCTTGAAAGGTCATCGAGTCCAGCGCCTTGCCTTCACTAGCAGGACCAAGTACTGATTTTGCCCCAGATCCCTAAGTGGCCCCCTCAAGGATTGAACTCACAACCCTGGGTTTAGCAGGCCAATGAGCTATCCCTCCCCCAAAGGCTAATGGGAGCCAGAGTATAACCCAAGTGTGGCTGTCAGGCTGACATTGCACAAACACTCAGGGTGTGGCTTGCATGCTGGAAGGCTGTTTGTAAACAGTGGCACAGCTGCTCATTAGTCTACACTGTAACGTGGTAGGTCACAACCACCATTTTTTTAAATTGCCAATTTTGTAAGGTAAGGGTGGCAGAGTCTTACTGGCCATAGAGAGACCCTTCCTAAGGTGTTGACTAGCATTTAAATTAAACCTCATACCATGTAATGTAGTGGTTTAAATGACTTGGCCGAGGGTACAGTGACTCTGATAGAGATGTGAGCAGCATTCAGGAGACTTATCAGCATTCCCTTGCTCTAGTTACTCTACAACACACTCTTTAAATGTAAAACAAAGATGTCCAAGAAACAGGTTCAGTCAGGGAACAGAAACACTTTCATATTATTTAGGTGGCCAAACACACACTGTGAGGAAGGAAAATCTGGTATGAACAGTTTGCAAAGAGCCCATAGACTGAATTTGTTCATACAAATCGTTCTGTAAATGCATTCCTATTAATCAGTATGATTTGCAAACAGAAACACAGGCTAAATTCGCAAATATTATTTGTAATAAATAATTAGGCCAGCTCCATTGACAGAAGTGTTGTCAGTTTCAAGAAAAACATGGCGTAGATTTGGCTTTAAGGTACACAAATTCTCCATGTTCCCCATACATCTCTACTCTCAATTTTAGAGGATTCTCAAACACTTAAATGTACAAGCATAGGATCATCAGATATAATCGTTTTCCTTCAGGATTTATGGGTTGGGGTTTATGCTGAACCAGCCACTCATTTTAGTTCATATGCAGGTTTAATTGCAGTCAGACTGGTAAAGGTCACTATTGATCCATTAAGCTACCTAGCACTTAAGACTTCCCAAGCTTAAAACTACTCAGTCTACCATATAAGTGAGAATAAATGTCATTGACAAGCAGAAACCAAGTCAAGGACTTTGACGCTAATGTTGGTTGTCACAATATTCTACCACAGGAAAAACCAACAAAGAACAATGGACTTTTGAAGCACTTCCCTTCATTGGGTTTAGAAGATGGAATTATGCTAGTAAATAACTACAATTAACCAACCTGTTTTAAAACTAGTGTGTTTTATAATTATACTCTTTACTGTAAAAAATTTGCAGTATTTGGAAGCATGACTTCCAGACAAGTAAAAAGTAATGAATAAATGGACTGGTTCAGATTAAATTACTGACCAAAATCTGTGCCTAAAAATCATACTGACTAAGCATGCCTGTGACAGAAAAACGTGTGCTTCTGTATTGCCCAGACCAAAATTTTTGGATAAATAAAATTAAGCATAAAAAAAAGTTTGTTTGCTTAATGAAACCAGGCCTTCAAATGTATCTGTCACCAAGTGATGTATGCGGCCAGATTCCTCTCCTGCACTATCTTGGCCCACCATGCTCCAGTGGCAAGGGCATGGATTTCCTGAGTTGGGTAAGCAGGCTGCATTTTAACTACTACCCTCCTTTAGGAGTTTCACTATGATCTGTTCTGATGGGGACTGCAAAGGAATGAGCAGACTCTGCACAACCCTTTTCTGCTCGTCAGGCCCTCACCAGCCAACGGTGCCCACTTTGGGGAGCCAGTGGCCATCTGTGTGCTCCCAGAGCACTGGGAGGTTGCAGATCCTTTGTGTTGCCAGAACCTCCCCCTGGGTATACTGCAACTGGCTGCATTGCTATACCCTTTCACTCAGCAGGCTGCCACTAAGAACCTTATACCAGTATATAGTAGCAAATTTGGTGCCAAAAGTTTGATGATCAAAATCCAAATTATTAATGTGAACACATTTTGGTGGAATCCAAGCCATTCCAGACAGATTATTAGAGAGATAATGATGTTGAATTGCTCCCCACTGATATAGTGTTTAACAACGTTTCCCTTTTCTTTCCTTTGTACGTGCTATTTTAGAAGCAATTAAAAGCAAATACCAGTCAGTATTCAGTAGTTAATTCAAGTCATGTCACTTATACAGAACTCACTGTTTTAATGTCATTCTTCTTGTTTAAATGCCAAAGTATATAATTTAATACAATAATTTTCTAGAGCTGAACCACTCAGTGGGGTTAGCACATTTGGACGGATTCACTGACTAGTATGCATAATTGTCCTTCAGAAATGAATAGCCAGTCATTAAATGCAGTGTGCAACAAATTATTAGTCCTTTATTCAGTGCAATGTCTAGGTCATTTGCATGAACCACATATGCTTATTTCTAAACTAGAATTACAATGGGAAACCAGACGTGTGAAGTACTTGCATTGAATCAGTAGTAAATTGCATCTACAATGAACAGTGCTCTTAGAATCTGAACAAGTCCATCAGTTCCCATGCACTATATATCACGGCGCTAGCTGCAATATCAAAAGGCTGGCAACAGCTCTATACTGATGAGGGACTTATTTTTATAAATTAGCCTCTCCAGATGATCTACTGTCACACACAAGGCTGAGGTAAAGCTCCACCAGACACCCACAGGCTGCTGTGTTGGGTCACAATCCACGGAACCTGTGTGTTTTGAATTTCCCTTGATCGGAGTTGGCTCCAGCATGGTTTTCTTCTTGTCACCTCTGGCACATTTCCAGGGCACAGGCTGGCAGTCTGTTACCTCTTCACAGAAATGGGACCAAGTGGTCCAGCTACTATTGGCCCTCAGAACCATTGCTGATCCCCGACTCCCCCCTCTCCCTCCGGACTCTCCTGTAGCTTAAACACACCCTTTACCCAAAGGCCAATCATTTGAGCGCTCTGGATTTACAGTTTAACTCTTCAGGGGCAGCAATATTGAAAAGCAAATACGTATACAGGCTTTTTAAGGGTTTCTAAACAGTTACACTTTAGAAAGCAGGAGAAATACAGACCCAGACAAAGAACAAACATGTAACTGCATTTCCCTGCTGCACTTTTCTCACCATCTTGGAGCATTCTCTAGGCTTAGGGATGGAGGCCTCTGGGGTGTCCATGATTCCCCTCTCTTTCACGTGGCTTCTTTTCAAAATCATGGAGTCTCTCTCCCTCTCTGCTCCAAGTCAGCTTGCTTCCATTGACCCTGGCTCGTTTTGCAGTTAAACAGGATCCTCTGCTGCTATGAAAACATGCCCATCACGTCCACTCTCCAGCCCAAAGCTTCTCGTGTGTCTAAGTCTTCCTCAGTCACAGAGCCTGTGTGTTTGTTAAAGGCTCGCATCAACATCTTGGTTTCTTTGTTTTGCTACTGGGAATTTTCCACTCTCCACTTCCCCAGCCCTCTCCAGAGAAACTTAGTGGAACTGGTCTTCTGAGGCTGCAGCCATCCCATTGTCCTAAAGTGTTTCCACCCGAATAAGCAATCTTTAAAGTCTAATGACTATTGTAATAATTTGGCCTACAAATGTATCCTAATTATGAGCTCAATTCTGAAAAGTATTGAAAGTTTACAAAATGTTACAATAACTTATGACAATACATGTTGATGGGAAAAGGTGCAAAGGAAGAGAGAGACTAAATTAGTCTACACAAAAATGAGCTATTGATATAATTCAAGGATTATTTTAAGTTCATGGCTAGTAAACAAGAAAAGTGTGGGACCAGAAATCAATTAACCAAAATGGATATGTTGGAAATCAGGCCTAACTGACAGACAAAATAATGAGGGGATAGGTTATTCTTCCCATAACTCCCTTTTGGAGTTCTTAAAATAAAAGACTTTTTGAGGGGCTGCGGGGGGGGGGGGGAATCAAGAAACAAATGCAGCAATTGAGGACTAAAAGAATGGTGAACCTTGTTTTCCTTCCCAACATGGCTGCCACCACCACCGGCTCTTGGGATTCTGGAATCCCCTGAGACACCATTGGGCCTTCATCATCCTAATCCTGAGATGCTCTGAACAGACTGGGTCAGAAAGAGGCACTCAGATGACACTACCATCTCCATCCACTCTGGCTAGAGCCTGAACCATCTGGGTTGTAAGACTTTGTCAATTTCCCTCCCTTTCCCCGTGTCCTTTTCCTTCCCTATCTTATTTCCTATCTCTCTCCTTTTGCTTTATGTCTAATAAGAGTCTGCCTTAGCTAACCAAAATTTCATATTTTGCAATACTGCTGAGAGTCTCTACCAAAGACACATCTCAAAGCAATGCCCTAAACTGCCCGATTCTGGCACAAGTTAATCAAGTCTTGGAATGTCTGAAAAAACTGTTTTTCCAGCTGTGGAGATGCAAGTGAAAGTCAACACCACAGATAAAAGCTGCATTTTCTCCCTTTGCTGTTCTTTAGTCTCCCCATTTGTGTACTTTTGTCTTGTTTTGTCTTCTAGGTAACGGGTTCGGATTTCAACAACAACAACAGCTCATCTCAACTAACTCCCTTTTCTCCAAAAAAGGACACTATCCCAATCTTTAATACCATCTAAAAGACTATCATATAGAGGTGTTTTCTGTCTAAAGGCTTTTTTACAGCTAAAGGGAAAAGGAACAAGGGATGTTAAAATAAAAGCCTGTTTAATACTTCACATTTCAAATATCTCAACGTTTTTTTCCTTTTTTCACTGTATCTGTATTACAAGATTTTTAATGGTGTTTGTACCATGGTATTAAGCATATTAAGGTTTGGTATGCAATTTAATTTTGGACAGCTCCAAGTCATATAAACAGCTTTAATTTTTAGGGTCCATAAATGAATACAACATGACCCACATTGTATCTGACCTGGGAGGAACATGCTACTGTCCAGTCAACTCATGGCTGACACTACATTTGAGGTATTCCATGAGGTAATTTTATAACATCAAACTAAATACTTAAGTTGTACATAGACAGCTTCCTCAACTCATCCCACCTGTTCATAGCTAACTGTAGAAAAGAGGCAAGTATTTGCCTACATAAAAACAAATTTAGGTTGCTCCAAAGCAACCTTTGTTTTGGCAGTGAATGTAAACACAGCGGGGTGTGGTGTATTGTGTGGGTGCAAGAGAAGCAGCCAGAAACACCACAGAGGCAGACCGAGAAGGCAGCAGAAAGACAAAGGATAACCAGAGAAGCGCTTGTAGCAGGATCCTGAAAGAAATCTAAGAGACAGAGCTTTTTTTGTAGAGTGCTGGCTGGAAAAAGAGGCTCAGGATATAGAGCAAGGAAACTGCTTTCTATTGTTTGATTCCTACTATATTCAGGGAAATGGGATTACATCCAAAAAATACCTTACTCTGAACATCAATTTCTTCTCCTAACAGGAACAATCCCCAAATATTGGCTAACGGTATTTTGTATTTCCCTGAAAAAAAGAGGCAGAAGGGAAGGAGGTGGTAATTATAGTCACAGGTAGAAGGGAATGTACAATCTTCTGGGTGATTACAGCCCCAGGTGTAGTGGCTGGAGAGGAAAAAGATGTTTACCAGAACTCCCTTCCCATCTCACCCCTTCCCTGATCAGCCAGTTCGCAAATTAAGAGTCACTTTGGTGCATATTCCTGAGAGATGATTAAATAAACACTAGCTTAAAAGTAATCAAAGAAGTTCCTGGTAACTTTACATTTAAATGTAGATTCCTGCTTTCAATTGTACCCCACAGGTACAGGAGGTAGTCAGAGAAGGAAAATAAAATATTTGAATAGAATTATCATACTGAACAAATCCTCTGAAATTTTAATTCCCTGCCGTTTATTTCCTATTTCTCGGCAGATGCCATTCAGAATTTTAAAGTACTCATTTACATGAGAATGCCTTTCTTTCCTATGCTGCAGTCATTTTGTGAATATTTGTGGTGATTAAAGTACTCTATGAAGCCTACGCGCGTGCACACACAAAAACCTACCCACCCAAGTTTGGCACAAAAAGGTCATATTGCAGACAAAATAAACTGCATCAAATTTACATTTGCATCTGTTGCTGAAGCAAAATGAAATGTCATTGGTGAAAGTGCAATTTAAATAAAATATTCAGATAAGTATGTGTGTTATATCCATTTACAACAGGAGGGAAACTTAATAAACCCAAGTTTCAATAATTATTATGTATTGCAAAGAAGCCACAAGGTAAGATCTAGAAAGATTATCACATTCAAATCTGGAGTATTTTCCAAAGGTTTATATAAATTGATTCTTAGGAAAGCATAACAAAACTGAAAACAAGAATGCAATGTTTTTCAGGTTTCTCTAGCACCTTAAATTTTCTAATGAAGGAAACATCTCCTGCTGTGTTTCATCAGAAAAAGCCAATAAAAGTTTTATTAAAATGTACCATAACAGAGAAGAAAAGTTTAAAGTAGAGTCTCTGTACAGTGTAATAAGATTTTTGCTCATAAAAATGCTTAAGCTTTCATTAAAAAGATCAATGAACCAAAATAAAATTAGTTTATACAAAACTATATACATTTAAGTCTTGCAGAATACCGCTTAGCTGGAAGTATAATTTGTACGATGCAATGTGAATCAAGGCATCTTTTGTGAAAAATACGTAAGTAAATGTAAAGTAAGTTAGTTTTTTCAGTCCTTTCCTCTAAGTCCTTAACAAAGGATTAAGGGACATTATAGGGCTGGAAATAAAGCTCAAGTAAAACAGATTTATCCAAAGCAAGTATTGATGAGCTGAAGGAGGGATTATGAACTCTTGAAGTAAGGCCAGGCCACCTGTACAGCTATGATGTTCCATGTGATGCCTAGCAGACACTGGGTATAAAAGGAAGGAGAAATGGTGGAGGCATCCCCTTGTACATGTATCTGCACTATGCAAGTCAACCGGCTACACCTCTGGCATGCTTACATTCCACCTGCTTCCTTCTGTACTTTCTTGGCTAGCAAAATCCAGTTCTGAACTTGATGCAAATTTACTGTTCACTAAATAACTAGGGGGTGGAGGGTGGGGGCAGAGAGGGAGAGAGGAAGAAAGAGTTAAGAAGGCTTATTCCTTCACAATAAAGTACTTACATCACTGTTAAATGAATTAACAACAGTCTGACTGAGGTCCTAAACTTCACTTGCTTCAACAGACTAAATTTGCAGAACTGCAGATAATTTTGTTTTCCCCCACCTCTATATGATATGATGTATGTGATGTCCATTGCCACTAAAAGTATCTGAGTGTTGAATGTAAAAGTTCAATAATTAAGGTAACCCTTTTGTGAGGTGTAGTCGGCAGCAACAAGGACCTGGTTCAAGTAGCTGGAGGTTCCTCTTAAAATTGGTAACCATCACCAGACCAAGCTCCACCCACTAATTCAGGGATTGCTAAATACTTTTCCTGGATGCCCTGAATAGGCAATACTTCCCCGCTCACAAGCACCGAGTCTGTGTATGAAAGAAGGAAAATTTCATTAAGGAAAAAAAGGAATACAGCATCAACTTGGGAAAACACAGCAACCTGTCAAACAAGCAATAAAACAGTCTCCCTTGGCAACATTAGCAATAGTCCAATAACTTGGTTCCTCACCTGCTGGAGTGAATCTTCAATGGGCAAATGTCCCTTTACTACATCACTTCCCCGTTCCCCAACCATTAAGCCTCAGTCAGGTTGGTATCAGTGGGTAGCAATGTCCCAGAGTCAAGATGTGCATTCAAGCAGGCCTGTCTCCAAGCCCTTGGAAAACATTGCATGGTCTGTCTTGTCACTTCACCACCTAAACCCAGCTGTAGTGATTTCAGCTTTAGTTAGTAGCTGGGTAGAAGGGCCCTTACAGGAGTTCACTCAGGCCTGGTCTACACTACAGGGTTAGGTCAAATTTAGCCACGTTAGGTCGATTTAAAAATGAATGTGTCCACACAACCAACCCCGTTCCATCGGCCTAAAAGGATCTTAACATTGACTTCTGTACTCCTCCCCGGCGAGGGGAGTAGCACTAAAATCAACTTTGCTGGGTTGAATTTGGTGTAGTGCGGACGCAAATTGACAGTATTGGCCTCCTGGAGCTATCCCATGGTGCTCCATTGTGACCGCTCTGGACAGAACTTTGAACTCCCATGCACTAGTCAGGTACACAGGAAAAGGCCCGGGAACTTTTGAATTTCATTTCCTATTTGGTCAGCGTGGCGAACTCAGCAGTACAGGTGACCATGCCATCCCCCCAGAATTGTAGAGCGTAGAATGTTTCTACTCTCCCCCTATTATCTCCATTCCTGAGGTTATCGCAAAAAAGGTTAGAAGGCAAAAAAACCCGCACTCGCAATGACATGTTTTCCGAGCTCATGCAGTCCTCCCGTACTGATAGGGCACAGCTTAATGCATGGAGGCATTCAGTGGCAGAGGCCAGGAAAGAATTAAATGAGCGCGAAGAGCGGAAGCAGGACGCGATGCTGAGGCTAATGGGGGAGCAAACAGACATGATGAAGCATCTGTTGGAGCTGCAGGAAAGCCGACAAGAGCACAGACCCCCGCTGCATCCACTGTATAACTGCCTAGCCTCCTCCCCATGTTCCATAGCCTCCTCACCCAGACGCCCAAGAACGTGGGGGGGAGGCTCCGGGCACCCAGCCACTCCACTCCAGAGGATGGCCCAAGCAACAGAAGGCTGTCATTCAAACAGTTTGATTTTTAGTGTGGCTACAATAAGCAACATGACCTTGTCCTTCCCTCCTCCCACACCCCACCTGGGCTACCATGACCGTTATCTCATTTTGTTTTTTAATGACTAAAGAAAGAATGCATGGTTTCAAAACAATAGTTCTTTTATTTTGAAGGGGGGAGGGTGGTTGCAGAAGGAGGGGCAACTGACGACATGTACCCAAAAATCATCCGTGACAACCTCATCAGGCATTGGGAGCTCAACCGAGAATTCCAGTGGGCGGCGGAGACTGTGGGAACTGTGGGATAGCTACCCACAGTGCACTGCTCCTTAAGTCGATGCTAGCCATGGTAGTGAGGATGCACTCCGCCAACTTAATGTGCTTAGTGTGGACATATGCAATCGACTGTATAAAATCGATTTCTAAAAATAGACTTCTATAAAAATTGACCTAATTTCGTAGTGTAGACATACCCTAAAATTTACAATTATCAAATAATCCTCCCAATGGGACTGGATCCTCAGTGGAGGAGAGGCACACAGAACCTATGAGCAGAGTTCTTGCCTAGTCATGCACTTTTTGCCCTTTCCCATTTTTTCCTCTCAGTTCAGTTCTATTGGCTAACTAATTCTGAGATTTTGCAGTTATGGTGACTCTCAAAGAATCACTGGAGGAATTCTGGGTAGTGTAGTTTTAGCCATGTGGGTCCCAGGATATTAGAGAAACAAAGTGGGTGAGGCAATATCTTTTATTGGACCAACTTCTGTTGGTGAGAGAAATGTTCGAGCCACCCAGAGCTCTTCATGCAGAAGAGCTCTGTGTGGCTCAAAAGCTTGTGTCTCTCACCAACAGAAGTTGGTCCAATAAAAGATATTGCCTTGTCTCTCTATGCAGATGAAACTCACCCTAACAGATGGGAGAAGAGAGCTCCTTATCCTCTAGAGCTTCAGGCCACAGTGGTTACGTTAACAATCCTAAATAGACAAATGGGTCAAGTTACAGCATTTCCACCAGCACTCACCTTCACCTCCTCCCAGAGCAAAGGAAACAAAGTTAAATGCTCAAAATTACTAAACCAAATACATTCGCCCAAATAGCCTCAAACAACAATTAGAGTCACTAATGGACATCCTCAGTGAGGGAGACCATAAAACAGAATAAGCCTGACTCAATTCCAATCTGTCCCAAACCTTGAAAGGCTGAACAAAGACAACCAGGATGATCCCAAATGCCTTTGCAGGTCATAAGGCAAAAGATGGTCCTGAAAGTACGTTGAGCCTTGACTAACTATCCTTTAAGATCAATACAAATATGGGGACCGGAAGCTGTTTGCCAACATACCCACTGCTTCTGGATGGGGAGAGAATACTATTATGACCCTTCAGGTCACTGCTGGGTACCTTAATAACCCTCCTTTCCTCAAGCTGGAGGAAAGAATCTAGCCAGGAGAGGGCACTTAACCAGCTCAACATCTAGCTGGTTCAGCGATCCATGATCCCTGGAGTGCAGACAAACAAAGCAACATCTTGAGGCTGGGTAGTGAGCCAGAGGCTGTCAGAGCACAGGAGCAGCAGCTGTAGGAGCTAGCTGTGGGAGGGAAGGCCAGGTAGCAGAGGTCTGAGTAATGGGACTGAAAGCAAAGAGCTGAGCGGGGAAGCAACCTGTTGCTGGCAACTGGTCAAAAATTGCAAGAGCTTCAGGATATAGCGTGGTAACCTGTAAGCAGGAGAAACGGCACAACTGTACATGCAACATCAGGAGGACAATGCAAACAGGCCCCCTACAAGTCCATGGAAGAAAGAGCTGGTGGATTTACAGGCCAATGTTAATTGCCTCAGAGAGAAGGTGGCCTGGAGGGGAAATTTCTCGTGCACTAGGCCTGAGGAGCATCATCTTTATATCCCCGTATCCTTTAAATATCCCTGAGTTATGAACTACTGGACTGATCAATGGTTCAAGTGTGACTGTAATTGTACCTAGAGTATTTGATTTATTTCTAGTAACTTAGTTCAGTTACTTCCTCTCAACTTCAGAGTGCTAATGAGAACCCATCAGTCTAGAGCCTTGTGTTCGGAGCATATCTAGTGCTTGCTGTCCCCAGCTCATGCTACCAGACATCTAGCGAGGACTGTATTACATCAGTGCTCTGCAGTGGGTTCAGTTACAGAGATACTCTTCTGGATTGTGTCATTCAAACTCTTCCTATGTTTGAGGTGTGCATACCACAGCTCTCTATGGATAAAATCTCAGACCTTCCCAATTGTTGTAATTATGTTACCCTCTAATAGCGGACTCTCAGAAGATAAAAATTCTAATACTCCAATGGCTAACAGATTCTCCTTTCGTTTAAGAGACAATGGCAGATATCTTGGAAACGGTCCCAAATTCCACCTCCGCTGCTGATCCTGAAATCTATATGGACTTGTTGATTAGCTGAGTTGGCCAATGATGCTCATCAACACAAAACAATTCTGTGTGGTAATCTGACATTCACTTCATTGAACCAAATAGCATTCCACAACAACATTTTAAACCATAAGTCACAATATTAACTTATAACTCCCACAACTATAACACAATTTATGCTATTCAGAAATGGACAGTAAATAAGGTTAGAGAACTGGACTCAGATAAACACAAGGGTGAGGAAAAAGAAAGAAGAGTGAGAGGCTGATTTAAATTAACCTTCAATAATAATCTCCCTTTGGATACCATTTGTCAGCATTTAGCAGCAAGGTGAAGTGACTTGTGCAAGTTTACCCAGCAGCCCAGCGACCGAGTTGGGAACAGAACCCAGTTTAGTGCTGTATCCACTAGACCACACTGCCACTTTTGTCTTAAAGATTTAAATGAACAACAGTCAATATTTTTTTTTCTTATAGCCTAATTCTGGCCCTGAGTACTCTGGCTGTTTGCTGGGATCTCGCAGGATCTAGAGAATAGTAATCTTTGCTCCTCAGGAACAAAAAACAAAAGCAAAGCTGCTCCCAGGCCACTACTATAATCTCAGAGCATTGATATGCTCTCACTCATGGATGAGGAATGGCTGGTCAATCCACATGATCATGTAACAGCTGGGCTATGCCCCATTCCTTCCTAACATAGGACCTCCCGCAAAGCAGAGTGCCGAGCAGAAGTCCACTAGAAGCAGGGCATAATGAATCCCTGCATATTGTTCTCAAATCCTGAACCCCATTCCATAGTTGTCTGGCAACTGCTGAGGAAGAGGTAATACTGGGCCCACACTGCATTAGTTAGTACTAATGGATTATAGTGTATCACAGAACACACTCAACAAAATGCAGCTAGTTCATTCCTTCAGGCTTTCCTGGCGTTCTTTTTTTAAACTTTATTTTACGTGCATCCATAATTTTAATTTAATGGTTCAATTAACACAAAAATGTACCTTTTTTGAACAGCTTGCTGTTTTCTTTTCAGGAATAATATAAATGTCAGTTATTGTTCAATTCATTTTACAAGAAGTTCTCAAGTTAAAATATTGCAAATAGTCCTCTCAGTCTTATAAATTAGCATTGAACATTACTAAGCCGCTGAAAAGAATAAAACTGAATAATACCCAGAAATATCTTGTGCAATAATCATGTAGTATAGAGATTTTAATCTAATAAGCAAATAGAATTCTTGATAATCACACATTGCTTAGCAAACTCGCTAAACATGCATATCATATAATTTGAGTCAGACAGTTCTTGTATTTTCCTGCTGCTTCTTGGTAACATCCATCTACCTTTCAGTGATATTGTACTTCTAATCAAGCTACACAATCCCACCATCCACAGTTCTAACAAAAAGCAGTGCTTCTAAAGTTGTGACACCCAAGATTAATGCGTCGGTTACATTATGTCATATTCTGCAATGTACTAATTACATGTTGACACCTACAGTCAGTGTGGGTGCATTTTATGTATGGTAAGGAAGGCTATGAACAGTAGCTTTCAAATACAATAGACTAGCTATCAGTATGAGCAATGGATATAAATACTTAATTTCCTCATGACCACAATGATATTTGACAGATGGATAACATTGTACCAATATACAGGGTTGCTAAAGCACACAATGCATGGTTTGAGGAGATAAGAGGAGAGCTGGCATCTCTGGTGATGAAATTTGGAGACTGGGATCCCTCTACACATTTTTCCCCAGGATCCCTTCATGATCTGCTTATGGATAATTCATTAGTATTTGTCTTTCTACTGTTTACAATTCAGATGAACAAATACCAGATCAAGCACGCTGGGACTTTACAAACATGTTCTAGTTCAACATAGCTGAAACATGGGGTGTGTGTGTGCGGGGGGAGGAATAAAGGGGATGAGGCATGAAGAAATGCAAGATGTTACACGTATAGTTTCTATGGCAGTCTCAGGGGAGGACAGATGCCTTTAGCAAGTAGGGTTTCAGATTAAAAGGGTCCAAACAAACAGGGTTAGGAGTAACAGTGCTCTGGTTTCCAACCCTAGTGGAATAGTAGTCTACTGATGATTGACATTAGGTAGTCAATACACAGTGGAGAGATATTGGCTGGCTTTAAGGATCAATCACATTCCAAAGGATTATACAAAATCCAGAGGGGGCCTAGCCAATTTAAATTAAAACGTGGGATTTAGCTAAGTGGGGTGATACTACAATTATTTGTGGGTTTACACTTCTAACTGCACCTTTGCTGTAATGACAGGTATGAAGAGCGAGACCACTGGGTGAAATCCTGGTTCCACAGACAAAGGACAAGACATCCATTGGCTTCTGTGGGACACCAGGTATTCATACACTATGCACTCAAAGGTCATTTACAATTTTTAATTAACAAAAAATCCTTATATATATAAAATTAGACATGGTATATAGTAAACCACCGCTATACTCAGGGAAGAAATTGCAATACACTGAAGCGTAAATTCTCTGCCAAAATAGCAACCTCAAGGTTCTTTGATTAACTTTAATTTAAATACGTATTTAACATGGAAAATATAAAGAGAGAATATTGTAGTTCTTGATTCTGTCAGCGTTTCAGGTTTAAAGATGAATTAATGATTTTGTTTAGCTTCTTTTCCAGCATGCACCTTTGCAGTAGTGTATGTGTCACACTGTAATGAAACCAAGATCATTTCCAGAGACTGAAGTGATTTTGTTGCAGATGAGATGTAGCGGTATTCTTAAAGTCTCACGACCATTAAAGAATAATCAGAATATTAAGAAAATCTAAATTACAAAATCAAAATAGCTAAAAGCTTAGCAGCCAAAGAAAAACCAATACCAATGAGAAAAAGTAAAATATTCAACTTTTTCTATTGGTTAAGTGTATGGATGCTTGTCATTGTCTATAAATTTGCAGCTAATTTTCAGTTTATTTTAAATCAATTCGGGGAAGAAAGGTAGTGTGAAAAATCAAAATGCATGAACAGTTT
The DNA here is from genome assembly GCF_013100865.1 of Trachemys scripta elegans. Classification (NCBI taxonomy): domain Eukaryota; kingdom Metazoa; phylum Chordata; order Testudines; family Emydidae; genus Trachemys; species Trachemys scripta. The sequence goes on along the minus strand of NC_048306.1, from coordinate 73,673,650 downwards.
TTAAAGTAAGTAACAGATAAAAGCATTTCATAATGAAGTGGAATTAACTGCTCAGAGCTGAGAAGAGAATCTATTTATTTCCAATATTCCTTTAATTGATGTACAGTATAGCAGGATAAAATAGGAAGAACACGATAATTTTTTTCTAAGATATATTTCAAATGTCATAACATACTCCGATATTTTTGATGAAAAATATAGGATTATGGCTCTTAGTCTCAAAGATTTGTCTTAACTTCTGAAGATACAAGGCCATATTATGTTGCACCCTGGCTTGCTTGCAACTAATATAATATGTTTTCCTTTGATTTGTTGAGACTCTTAGGTTCACTGAAATCATGAGGACTAGAACCTTAACTTTCATTTAAAAAAAAAAAAAAAAAAAAAGCGAGAGCTTCATAACCTCCAGATATCATGAGTCTCCCAATGAAGTTGTGATTTGGCATCACTGCCCCGTGGGCATTAAGATCTGCCAAGACAAAACAGGGATCAACAATTCAGGTCTAGTCCTGTGTGGGTCCAAATCATAGATCAGCTTGCTGTCCTCAGGGCTATTCAAGCCAGCCTGGAGGTCCACAATATGGGATTAAGAATATTACATTCACTTCAGGATTTGGCTAAAGCTGTATTATAACAAAGCCTAATTCAAAGTACTACCCCCTTTAGATTTCCAGAGGATTCAGCTTACCTCTCCAATACCTGGATACAGTCAGACCTCAGTTTCTTCACTACAGTGTCTCAGTCGCCCTACACTGGTCCACATTGTCCTTTTGGTACTGGAATAGTTTGGATGATTTAGACCTCCAGCCAAAGCAAGAGTCCTCCCATTCTGTGACGAACAGTCCAAATGAAAACAACAAAGATCTTCTCCCCTTCGCGAAGTCCTTCTCCTCTGAGCCACGGCCCTCTGTCCGGGGTCTCAATACGCTCAGTAACAGTCCTTCACCCTTTAGTCACATTGGTACCAGCTCACACCCCCCACCTCAAGTGGCACGTCTTAGTTAAGGAGGAGTCATTGGCTATCCTCTACTCCACTGTTGCATCCCTGTTTAGAGGAACAGCCATTTTTTCTAGCCTGAATGTACCGCTCCACTCCCCAGCTGGTGGCCATTTTCTGACTCCATCCCAAACAGGAACCCAGCAATCTCTGACCCTCTCCAAGAGTCACTTTTTTATAACTCTGCTCTCACATGAGCATTCCTAGTTATGTGACCTCTTCAGCTACATGCTCTGTGAGGAACCTAGGCAAAAGGTGAGAGATGCCCAGACTCCCATGTGAAGGGCCAGAGCACCTTGTGCCAAGGAAGAGTGAGTTCACTAAGAGTTCCAGGGAGGGTTGCGCCCATTTGGAGTGTATATGAAAAAAACAGTGTGTTTTTGTGTATTTCACCAGCTAATTTGCTTGTCAAAATCTTCATTAGGATTTCAGAGCACAACCCATCCCCCTTTGATCAATTATAATAAAATTTAAAAATAAAAGAAAACATATTCTCGTTTTCTAGCTTATGACATTAAGAGAGGCTATAGATGGAATCACTTTCTTGGATCTCAATACAGTGTACCGATTCTTTTCTATGTACAGTACATGTCATTCCCTAAACACCTGTGTCCAAACACTTGGCATATAGCTTATGTCATTCTACTGTCATTATTTTAATGGTATTCCATTCCTTGCTGTCTGAGAATTAGCCTGTTTTCACAGAATGCCTGACTTATTTTAAATGTCTCAAATCAGTTATTTAATACGGCAATCATTAGAAATTTCCTGTTGTGTATGGAGAAACTCAGGGCCAGATTTTTAAAAGGTATTTAAGTGCCTAACTCCCACTGGGTCTCAGTCCCTATTATATGTAAATACATTATTATACAGATCAGCAGTATTCTAAAAATATTCAAAAGTAGTGACTACTCAGAGTAGAAAGTTTGTAGAAATGTTAACAGTGAAAGTGATTCATTCTATAAGGTACATGTCTGAGCTCTCCTTTTCCAGCACATTCTAACTTCTGATTACATTTTATTGTAGTGACACAATCTATTTTTATTCTAGCTTTTTACAAGTTGGTTCCACTGAAGACCAAAAACTTTATCATAAAGCAAAACAGGATTTACCAGAACTGCAATGTTATCTCATCCTTGTCATCACAACAGAAGAATTATAAGGAAATAATCTTGCAGTTCTATCGACTCTGAACCACTTTTGACTGTAATAATTGCATTTTTAATAAGTACAGGGTTCTGCCAAGTTTCTGCTCACTGCAAACTCTTCCTGTAATTTGCTGCATAAGCAGATGTACATATTCCAAATTATTACAGGGGAAAATGGTGGGGGGGGGGGGGAGGAAGCACATGGAAAATAGATGCATAAATATTTTATGTTGCAGCTAACTTTTATGTAAATATATATACACACACACACACACACACACACACACACACACGACGGTAAAAATGCAAGTAGTAAGAGCTGTGATATCTCAGAAAAAAAAAAATCTTCCTAAGAAACAAAGTCACCTAAGGAGAGCTTAATTAATATTAATCTCAATAACATTCAAGGAAAAGAATTATATAAATATGCTGTTTTCACTGGCACAGGAGAAAGTCTTGTCCTCTAGGAAAGTGACTATTATTTGATTGGGCTACAGGGTAAGCACACACAGGCAGAATAATTTCATTCAACACAATTGTTTATAGGACTTCAGAGTAGTTTATGGCTTGATTCTGCACCACTTAATAGGATTTTTGCTACTGACTGCAGTGTGTACATGCCTGAGCCTTTTCAAAGTAGCAGATTGTGAGCTTCCATATATCTTTTATTTCACTAGATGTCCTGTAGGCAATTAATTTACCATTTACTGCTTAGACATAAATGTTCAAAATCCTAAAACAAAACAACCTGGGACATTTTAGCACACACTTTGTGACTGAGGGGCTTGGTAAGATCTGAGTAGTACAACCCTGTCTTGACGCACTTCCCTTTATTTGTATCTACGTTGGTTAAAATTACATTCCTTTTCTATTGGGCATCCATCATACACAAGCCAGTAATGGCCTAGTGCAAACTTTGAACTCTACGCTCCCTCTGTGCAAACCACATGGACAATTAATGCAAAAACCTCCCCTATCACTCAAGGCCATGGAGCTCAGACAGCAAGACCTCTTTGTGAGTTTTTCTGTAACATGGCCTTAACCTATAGAAGTGACCATTCCAATTAGTGTGGCCTATGCCCTCCATCCCTCATACTGCCTGCTTTATCCATATGGCCCAAGGGACACATGGATTTTTGCAGAAGGGGAAGGTGGCCAACCAGAGAGAAAGGAATATCCCACTTAGACCTTTTTTACCTCTCCTCCTACTGGGGGCAGATGTGGTGGAGTACAGGCCATTAATGTTATTTGGGGTCAAGAAAGGCTCAGTGTTGTGGATAATTTGGAGAAGCACCTGTACTGGGCAAACACAGCAGAGAAACATGTTCCTCAGACATTCATTTGGATTTCTAGTGAATTCGCTCTGGTCATTCTCATGTTTTAGTCCTTACTTTCCATGGAAACATAAGAAATTGAGATTTACTGACATTAATGTTCATGCAAACGTTAAAATTGCATACACAAGTATTTACAGAAATCAAATTTTAAAAGTCTCACACTGAAATATTTGCATTGGAAGTGCTTACATGCTCTTCCAGCCAGGGAAACACAGTAAACACACTGATTAGGAATATGAATTACTGAATACTTGTAAATGTTATGAGCAACCCATCCAAAGGATAAAAATTCTCAGCAACATAATTTGATGAAACAGGATGATATGATAGTGGATAGTTCATGAGCTGAAATTCAGTGCAAATTATTCTTCATCCTAGCAATGACCCACATACTTTGTCACTTACGTATGTCAACCTAAGACATAGGAAACAAAAGTGTGGGCACTCAGCAAGTCAGTAAGGTTTAGGCGCCTGTCTGGCATCACACCGAGACACAAAAGAATAAACACATGAGTTTGAAAAAAGACGAAAGGCACCTTGCAAACTCAGAAGATGCTAATTGCCCATATTGTAAGAAGAAAAGACAGAAAGAGTCATACTTAAAATGAAATGGAGAACAACGTAGGGACATGCAACCAATGTCATCTTTAGCTAAGACAGGGTGTTCAATAATTTGCTAAAACTCACCAGGGCCAGGATAAGGAGGAAGATACAGACATTACTATGAATTTTCTTTGCATGGGGAGTCCTGCTAGCCACGGAATGATATTTCATTGAAAGTTACTCCATGCTGTTGCCTCTGAACACAATCAAAATTATTCCTGGCAGCTGCCAGCCACAGAATTCCTGAATGCAAGTTCCTGACCCCAGCTGACCAAAAGAAAGATAACCTGGTTTTACAGAGGAAGATTTAATGTCATTTTTGTCACCATGTGTTTGGATATTCTCTTCGTTTTTATAGTTCCCCCTCTGAGTTTTTAAACAAATAATATTTAATGGATTCTAGACTTTCTTCCAAGTGTCTGACCAAATACTAGAGGGAGTGTATTTCTATCCCTAACAATCAGATCTTCTCATAGAGATACTGTCAGGAGTGCAAGTAGGGCAGTACCCTCTAATATGCAGTATTGGCAAGAGATTTTTAGTAGGTACGGCATACCGGAAAGACTTGGGGCTACCCCCCCAACTCCGAGGGTGGGTGGGTCTGCGCTCTGCTCTTTAAAGGAGCAGAACAGGGTTAGGGAGGGTGTTCATTCTTTAAATAGCTTTAACAGCACAATACATATGTTAAAACAAACAAAGCCTTTGTTTACATTTGTTAGCATATGTATTGTGCTGTTACCTTGGTCAGCAGTCCTCAAGAGGGAAGGGTTTAAACTCTGTTTTTTATTCTGTTTCTCCCCATTGGTCTGAATTATCGATGACATCCATACTGCATCACATCAAGTCCAAATCATTAGAGGAAAGCCTCTGCTCGCACTGACCAGAGGATGTTTGGATTCTGATGTCAGCCATTTTTCAGCCTTACAGGAATCAGGTGTTGTCCCCAGTGTACACAAAATTCTTCTTTGCAGGTAAACTAGTCTAACATGCATTTTGTTACCTGGAACTGGAGCAGCAAAACAAAGAAAACAAATGTCTCAGCTTTGTGGGTGAGAGAACTATAAGTGAAGATTATAATGCCAGACTTTGACAGCCTTAAACCAGCTGCCTCAGTAATCTGCCAAGAACTTTGCTGAAAATATGTTCCTCATCTAAGAGCTTGTCTACACTGGCACTTTACAGCACTGCAACCATCTCACTCAAGGGTGTGAAAAAACACCACCCTGAACGCTGCAAGTTTCAGCACGGTAAAGTACCAGTGTAGACACGCTCCCAGTGCTGGAAGCTACTCCTCTCATTAGTGTTTCTAGTGAAGACATGCCCTTAGCAGCAGAATTAAGATGAATCACACATCTGCCCACCTTTATTTGAATGAAGCTTCTTCTGATCTGACAGCACAGGCATTGTCAGTTTCATCCAGAACAATTTACAAACTTGGAATCTAATCCTGCAAACCCTTAATCATTTGATCAATCCCATTGAAGACGATGGGACTATTTGCATGACTATGGACCACTTTTGTGGACTGGTACGAGTTTCAGGAGTCTGTTCCTATAAAAGAAGTTGAATCCTACATTGAAATGCAATGTTTGGGTACAATACCATAAAGCAGTTTAGGATACAGTTGTACTTTTAACAAGTTATACATATGCTGAAATGGCTCCTCACCCAACTCTCATATTCTATATAAATGAACTGAATACTAGATATTTGGGGGGGAAAGTGAGTACTTAAGCATGTTGATGTTTGTATATACAAAGGTGGGTGTCAGACGGGTTGGGGACAGAATGGGGGCCCTGGGATTGGGAGGGGCGAAGTCACATGGTGGGGGGGGCACATGCCCCCTCCTTGTGTCCCTCCCATCAGTGCAGTACCCACAAGAAATGATTTCTACTTGCACCACTGGATATTAAGATTAATGTAGAAATGATCCAAGGAAGAAACCTTATGGAAAAAATGATCAAGGATGTATATTATATAACCACACCTTCTTGTAATATAAATTGTGGACATATAATAGCCCTGTTTTGTCTTTTGCCTGGATGAATGTGATCTTAGTTCCGTTGACTTTTACGGACTATATTGCATCTTATAGACTGAAACTTCATAGAAAAGGGTCAGTTTTGATTAATTTCTCATTTTGAAAAAAATTGGTTTTAAAATTGTCAAAACACCCATTTTCAACAATTTTTTAAACAAAAAATGGTTTGTCATTCAAAACACCTTTTGTTCTGAATTTTAAGCCAATTTTAGTAAAAAAAAAATAAAGAAAAATATCAAAATCCTAGACAAAGTACTTGGATTGACTCATACCCTTCCCTACCCTGGATTCTTAGTTCTCAAAAATTTTCAAGATTGACTTTTCATCCTGATTTGGGATGAGAACATTTTTCCAATATCAAATTTTTTCCTCCAGATATGCAGAAAAAACAAAAACATTTCCCATCCAACGCATCCCCAGTTTCACAAAAAAAGAACAGGCTGCATCATCTTTTAGGGTAGTACAATGTAGCCGATGAAAAACATACCTCCTCCACATTTTCCATCTCTCCTCTCCCTTTGGTGCAAATTATATTCCTGTGGGAATTCTGCACCACTGTGCGTGCACAGAAGTCATGTCCCTTGCAGATTTCTTCGCTTACCTGCCAAAACATGACTTTCTGACAGGGAAGCCGCAAGAGCAGTCACCTGCACCCCCCCCCCCCCACCCTCCAGCAGTGCAGGCGCTTCATTTTAGGTACCCAGAGCAGCCAGAAGAGGTAAACCACTGCGGGGGAGGGAGATGGGGCTGGGGATGCCCTAGCTGGTGTCTCCTACCCTGTGCTGGCCACCCTGCTGAGCCCCACCCCGTCTGCACCTGGACTATCCTGATGATCCCCCCGCATCCAGAGGCCCACCCCACTTAGCCCCATCCAGCTGCTCCTGGACCTTCACCCCATGAACCCCCACACCCAGATTGCCCCTGACAAGCCCCCCAGACCCTTCCCACCATTCTGAGCCCCCACCACCTTCACTTGGACTTCCCCTACAGAATTCCATTGCCCCTATATCTGGAACCCCCCACCCCGAGTCTCTGTGCAGCCAAATCCCCCTTGCACCTTCATTTTTGCCCCCTCAGCACTTTCATTGCAGACCTATGTAAGAATCAAGGACAAGCTGAGCCAGTGTGTTCACAAAATCTGAATGCATAAATACCTTTTTTCAAAAGGCAATTGCATGAGTTCCCTTTTGATGATACCATTTAGTGAAAGTTTAATAAATGATGCTCTATATCTTCATTCCAGGCTCAGTGAACAATTAACAACCTTTACTGCAATTATAATATAGTTTGTTAATTCATGTGTTTTTAAACATCTACCTCATCTGTGTTCAGAAACATTAAAGCTCTGGTGTTAAAAGTACTCCTTTCAGGAGTTAGTTAATCCTATGCTAAATCTGAGAAGTCAACTCAACAACAATTTAGAAAGTCAAAAGGAGGACATGTATAATTTCTGTTATAGCTTATTTAAACACATTTCTCTAAATTGTTAATTGGCCCTTCCTGGACAATGTAGATAATTAGGTTATATTTTCCCCTTCATTTCACAGTATCTCCACTTGTGTACATTGTGCCTGGGAGAAAAAGCTGAAGGGAAAATACAACAGTGTAGTTATTAGGGAAAATAGTACTGCAGAACTGTGAACCACATCATGAACATTAACATGTACTCAGTGAAAGGTTTCCACTAGAAAACAACTAGCTAATGACTATTTGAAGAGACTTGCCTAGAGTCATACTATTTCTTGTAGAGGTGCAGACTAAAGCACCCAAGGGTGAACTGAACGTTTAATACTCAAATTGATATGGAATATGCACGTGCAGGAGATAGTGTTGCTTAAGGGGCAGTGCACTAGACTGGGACTCAGGAGACCTCAGTTCTATTCCCAACTCTGCCACTGGCCTTTTGAGTTATTTTGGACAAGTCACTTCACATCCCTATCCCCCAGTTTCTCCAGCTGGGAAATGGGGATAATGATACTGATGGCCTTTGTAAAACACTGAGATCTACTGGTAAAAAGCACTACAGAAAAAAAAGTGAGGCATTATATTATCCAAGCTCTTGTTGAACCTTTTGGACCTCCAAAAGTGGATTAGCAGTCTTTCTGGAACTGAGAGATTTCCAGTGCTTCTTATTTGTAGTAAGAACTCTGAAAAGTGAACCATTGCCAATTCTGGCAAGAATGAGGAAGTGGAGAGTTGTGTGAAAAAATGTTTGGTTTGAGTTTGAGAAAATGCCTATTGTTTAATCTTTAACAATGTCAAGTGTGCAATAAAAACCCAGCAAGAGGACCTTCTGCAACACTTATTTAATTCCAGCAATTGATCATCAAGATAATTACCTGATTCCAGTTAACTTGTTTGAAATATTAGATAGGGTAGGGAGACCCCTCCTAATGACCTTCAACTGTCCTTAAAAGGAAGGACACTCATTTTATGTTCACACCCAATACTGTCTCACTCTTTTCAATAGAAACAGTGAAACAAGAAACTGGTCTGGTAGAACGTGAAATTTACGATAAAGGCAATAAATCCCATAGCAAAATTGTTTGTCACGCGCATCCCCTACATTTTGAATTTGTCTCAAATTTTGGCATTGGGTGCAGTCTTGGAAAATTAACACTCAGGCTAGATTTTCATACTCTTCCCACACCCCACTAAGAAGCACCTCAGCCACAAATGGTACCATTTACTTCAATGAAACTGCTTGTAGAGTAAGATACTATTCAACATTAGTAAGTATCTTACCATCTAGGCCTTCTCAAGCATCATTACAAACATTCATTCATTCTTTTATCCAGTGCATGAATTCTGAAGGAATAATTAGATATACTGTAAAAATGGGAGCCATCCTTAATTTCAGAAGGTGTGATCTGAACAACAGAGAAAGTGCTCTAGCTTCAAAAATTACCCCTCTTATCTATAAGCTCTCTCCATGGAACTTTCAATGAGTATTTTATTTAAATGGCACAGATGCTCAGTTATGGTGATTGGGGCCAGAGTTGGATCTAGAAAGATAAAAAGCTAAATATAGTTTTTTTCCAAAGAAAAAACTCTGTTCCACTATTTTGTGATTGTACAAGTTATACCATAAGGCAAGACTTGGCAGTGCAAAGAAATTGGTATGTCGCCTGGCACTTCTGAGCAACACATTTTGTAATTTTATTGACACTGGAATAATAATTTGGAGACAATGGGATAATTGAATATGGCTCAAAAGAAATGGCTTGATAATTAGCTAATGAGTGTTTTTAATACAGTTCATCAGGAATTGCACTGCCAGATTTTACATAGATTTCTTTGAAAGTAGTTGTTTTAACAACTATAAGTTCTCTTGTGCGAACTGGAATGGACCTGTAGTCTCAAAAGTCCAATAGAAGAACATATTGAAGACCTAATCCAAACCAACTGAAGTACTCCTGTTGGCTTCAGTGGTGTTTGGATCAAGCTCTGAATGGTTGTCTAACTTTATAAAACCGTTATTTACATGCTTTGATTGAGTGTGTGACTAGCATGCAAGCACATTAGTGTGACATTTTAGAGTTTTAAAGTGTCAATACAAATTATTCAGTTATTACTTTGGTTATTGTTAATAGTCTTGCTTTTCTAATCAATACCATTTCATTGGGCACCATTTTTAAAAGCTCCTAAGACACCCATTAACTTTCAACAAAACTATAACCAGCTTTGGAAAGTTATTGGTGTATTTAATCTAGATGAAATAAATGAGCCAAAGATGTTAACATAACCCAGTCACTGTCTGACATTAAACAGTGTTACACAAGGTTCGCGGTTTGGTATACAGAGACTTCAGCCTGCTTAGTATCATAGCAAACAACTATTACAAATTCTTTTATCTTTTTATTAGAACATTTGAAATGTAAAGTACCAGATAAGGCTTCATTTTAACATCCCTTGTTCTCTTTCCCTTTAGCTGGAGAGAGAGTTTATAAAAAAGGAAAAACAAAACCATGTTTGGCAGTCTCTTCGATGGTATCAAAGATAACTAACTTTGCTCTTCCTCAAAAGGACAATTGAGATAGGCTAGAGATGTTATTGCTGTTGTTGTTTGAGTCCGATAATTCTGTTTCATCCCAGGTAGTGTTTGGGATTCAGCTGGAGCCAATAGAGGTGGTGATGTCATCTGGGTCCATCTCTCCGGTCAGGACATTGCTTGGGACCAGGATGGAGGCAGCCCAGGATCCGAGCAGACAATGGGGCTAGCAGACATGACAGGGAAGTTCATTCTAGTAGCCATCCCCCCCCCCCCGCCCTTTCTTTAAGGGCTCTCAAAGGGAATAGCAGGCATTATTTGGTCTACCAATTAGTCCTAGTTTCCCCACACACCAAATTTTGGTTCACTGATTTATTTTAGCTCACAACTTTTCTTATTTACCAAGCATGCTCTTAACACAATCCTTGAGTTCTATCAATAGCCCTTTTTGTTTGGACTAATTCAATCTCTTCCCTTTTGTATCTTTTCCCCAAATCAACATTATAGGTTATTGGGGCATCTTACGAACATATATTTATATTGTACAGTTGAGCTCACAATTAGAGTAAATTTGTGGGCCCAATTACAACACTCTTTTAGGTGCCTAAAGATGCAGATTGGGGCCTAGGGGGATTGTTTCACAAGTATCTGCATCTTCAGGTGCCTAAATACCTTTACAAATCCACCATCTAGGGCAAGACATCATTAACAAATACTTCCCAGGCACCTTGGAAGTTTTGGTGGGGGGGAAGGAGGGAGGGGAAGCACATAGATCATGTGATGGCAGGCACTATGGAAAAATCCAGTTAGAGAGAGGAAGTGACAAGAATAGGGGATCTACAGCTATAAAAGCACTAACAAATGGCAAACTGAAAAATAACGGTTTTGCATCCACATTGGTATGTTTTGTGTATACAGCTTACAAACATTTTTGAAAAATTTATCCCTCGACGTTGAGGGTAGCTGTGCTAAGGTTTGAATAAAATTCAGATTGTGCAGATGTGTTCTTGAACTTTTTGAAGTTCACTTGTCAGAAGAATTAACTTAGAAAAACAGTTAAACAATCAGTCCCATTGATGGCCAACCCCCCAATGCCTCTAATGGGAGATTTACCTGAGTAAGGACAACAAAAAAATCGGGCATTCAGTATGTTAAACAGTTTAAGTAAGATTTCACAATGTGGGATACCAGAGTCTATGGATACTATAGCATGCTGTACTCACTATGCCAAACAAAACAACAGGCCACTCTTTGAGCTGGTCAGTGTTCTTGTTAAGAACTTTGTCAATATCTTGGTAAATTCTGATAATTAGGCTAGGATAGTATTTTAGTTGACATTGATCGAAAGGCTCTATTTTGTCATCTTTAATACAGTAAACTAAACATTACTATAGAGGGCTGGGGAAGATTCTTTGCTACCCCATCTGACACCCCAAATGCCAAGTCAGAGAACTGCAGCTTTAGGAACTTCGGGGCATTGCTGCAATACCCATAGGTATCATCAGATATGGTTTATTTCTACTTTTTACAAAAACATACAAAACCCCAACAGACCAGATCAGAGTTGTTTTGTTCATTTAACTACTTCAAACTACTTTAAAAGTCTGAGTGGATTTTTGTTTCAGAATGGATATTCTTTACAATTTCCATATACACCAATCCACTTACTAGCACCTTCACAGTTAAGCCTATTTTCCATTATAGCCCCTAAATTCAACCCCTAGCATCCCCACCCCCAATAACTTGGCATAGGAAATGCTTTTCTAGTTACTCTCAGGTTACACTCATTTTGTGTTTGTTTATAAAGGCTGAAGGCAATTGGTGAAAAGTTTCCCTTTGTAAATCTGGAACACCATGAGATATCATAATTTAAAGTGGAGACATTGTTAGCAATAGAAAAGCAAGTCCAGACTGAGTCTTTCCCATCCAACTTTGAGAGAACAGGAAACCTCTCTGGCAAGTTAATCTAGTCTAGCAGAAGCTGCTCTCAGCTTTGGGATGTTAGAAAACAAACGGAGTTGGATTAGTGGACACAGCACAAACATGCACAGTGCATCTATTACATAGGTCTGCCATTTATCATATCATATCACCTCCACATGTGTTATTTGTATTATATGTGTATACAAATGCACATTAAGAGGCAGTTGTGGCTTGCAGCAAATACATTTAATGACAAAAAGAGTAGGACTTCTCTAAACTCAGCATTATATTCCCATTCTCAGATGTTAATGAGGTGGAAAATTAAAAGATAACAGTATGTGAAATTTGCTGTTTCCAAGCACTAAAGTGCCTTAGTTTACTAGTCTGGTTCCAAGATTCTCCTGGCCAGAGTTTATCATGCTCCTGATTTAAGTTCTTTTAAATGGCAAAGGTATAAAATAATCAGATATTTTCCTCCTGCTTGCGTCTCAGCTCAAACTTGTTTTGATCATCTGTGAAGATACAGGGGATGATTTTATTGTGTTAGAATAATTTCCAAGGTGAGATACGGTGTGTGCAAGGGAGCGGGGAGGAAGAGCACGAAAGAGGGGGATGATGCTGATGCCATTCTTGCGATACTCTAGTAATGCTAGGTCACCTCGCTAATGAGAAGAAGATGCAAAATAAATCCAAGGCCAACTAGAGCATAGAATTTGTGGGTGGTTGTTTTTATCTGCTGCACATTTGAAACTATAGATTTGCAATAGGTCCTGAGGCAAAGATCAGGAAACGACAACATGTACGTTTAAATTTTATCCCAGCAACCCATAAGAAATGGTCATCTGCAATTGCTTATATAAGACCTGATGTTACAATGATTTTAGAGGCAGACCAAGTCTGGGGTTTCAGACTTCAGGGGTCCCGGTGTGAGTCATTTGTAGACTAGAACACAAGACTCATAAGTTGCAAGCAGGCAATGAATAAATACACACTGAAATAATTAACTAGTAATAAACGCACCTTTTTCTTAGTTTGTTGGCAGTTGTCTTGACCTGAAAGAATTGAAGTGTACAAAATGACCCATATCCTGATCTAAAGCCTATTGAAGTAATAGAATGATTCCCATTGACTTCAGTGAGCTTCGGATGTTGATCAATATAGTGATGTGGTTTCATGTCTAAAACCAAATAATTTTCCAACAAATGAATGGATTAGAGGAAAAGATCTGCATTGCTATAAAATATGGTGTTATTGCATGAATGGTACTAACGGAGGGCAAATCTTTTGACAACTCATATTTTAAAATAGATGCCAGAACTAAAAAGACTCTCCCAACCAAAAGAATATATTTTGCAGAACAAAAAAAATTGACACCTTAAAGTAAGTGATACAACATACAAGTAAACAGATTCATCTCTGTTTTCTATCTACAATTAATGTTTTTCCATTATGAATTATATTTCTACTTTCAGTATCACCATTAATAAGTTAATATCTTCCACTAGATACTACTCATTACAGCTCAGCAGTCTCTCGGAGTTTGTTTTTGAAGTTTTTCTGTTGTAAGATGTCAGACCTGTGGGTGGCTATCTTACAACAGAAAAACTTCAAAAACAGACTCCAACGAGAGACTGCTGAGCTGGAATTGATATGCAAACTAGACACAATCAACTCAGGGTTGAATAAAGGACTGGGAATGGCTGAGACATTACAAACATTGAATCTATCTCCCCTTGTAAGTATTCTCACACTTCTTATCAAACTGTCTGTACTGGGCTATCTTGATTATCACTTCAAAAGTTTTTTTTCCCTCTTACTTAATTGGCCTCTCAGAGTTGGTAAGACAACTCCCACCTGTGTGTATATATCTCCTCAATATTTATTCCACTCTATATGCATCCGAAGAAGTGGGCTGTAGTCCACGAAAGCTTATGCTCTAATAAATTTGTTAGTCTCTAAGGTGCCACAAGTACTCCTGTTCTTTTTGTGGATACAGACTAACACGGCTGCTACTCTGAAACCTATCAATATATCAGTTAAGGGGCTAATTCTGTGGTGGTCTCACTGAAATCAATGGGATTTTTTTGTGGTGTATCTAATTTTTGTCCCCCATTACCTGCATACTAATCTTAGGGTTTTATAATGTCACCCATCACCAGTCTCTAAATGTCTGCCACATAAAAATTAATAACAATAGCAAAGTCCCTAGGGAACTTCAGCATCTCTACCACTTCTCTTTTCAGGGTAAAATTCTGCTTGGGGTGAGGTTCTGTATTTGTTAGTAGGGGTTTAGGGATAGGAAGGAGATTGAATGTTGAGAGTGACATTCTAATGAAAAAAAAAAAAAAAACAGAAAATAATAGCACAGAAATCAGAGCTAGATAGATACAGACATGAATGTCACCAGTTAAGACCAACATGCACTTTTAGGTGCCTTTTTTTTTTTTTTTTTTTTTTTAAAAACTTTTAGAACTCTGAATAATAAGGTTTCTAATGGAAATTCTTGAAGAATTATGGCTAACGTTGGACTGTTGGATGCACTTACTATTATGTGCTTAGATTCCACAAAGAGCAGCACCACAGTATTTTTAATACTTCCTTCTTAAAAGGGAGCATTTCAGATTTTTGACAATTATTCCTTCTTTTAAAATAGTAAAACAACTCTCTGGTTCCCTACATCCCTTAGTTTACTTGCTGTTTAAGAGGCCACAAGCAGTAATAGGAACCATTATATATAGTCTGCATTATATAATCTCCTATGTAACCGTAGAGTGCTTTAAAGCCCTTTGAGATTGTTTTCTTTGTTTTGTTGTTGGTTTTGTTCCTTTGTGCTTTACTTTGGGTTTTCTTTTGCACATTGCTTAATGACTATTTTGGCTGAATATTGGCTTATCACTACTAAAGCATTTCCCCCCTGCCCCTGCCCATCACTTTTAAGTCCACGTGATCTGATCTCCTGCATAATTTAGGCCATAAATTTTCACCTAGAAATTCCTGCAACAAGCCCAAATGTATTAGGCTCAGTTCTGTACATGGCTATGATTGTGCACAAGGACTGGAAGAGGGTTTTGGAGGCCCATGCAAATGGTAGGGACAAGTCTCTCACAGAGGACATGAGCCTATTAAGAGACAGGGCCTAGCAAAAGTGTAATAATCCTAGTTACCACTATTCGACCACGTGGGTACATGGTCTGCAGATTAAGATACATGTACAGTAGCCACAAGTCAGCTATTGAATACAGTACAGGCCCATCAGAAGTTAATGTTAGCTGGCAGATGGTGGAAATGTACAATGCAAAGCATTCCCCACACAGCATGGCACCAAAAAGTTTCCCCAGATCATCTTCTTTAGTCAGCAGCATTTCTGTGGCAGAGCATGCATGGGAAGAAGTACAAGCTCTCATATTCTGTGCCAGCCAGGATAAGGGTTAGTGCTTATCTTCTGAAGTGACAATGCCTTCCTGTTTAGGTTTTGTTTTGCAATTATAATTAATCCATTTATAACAAAATGTTTCTTCCTCTTATTTGATGTTATTTTTCTTAAATCTATAAAGTAACTCTTTGAAAAAAAAAAAAAAAAAACCAATTACCTGGCAACTATATCTTCGCTTTCAACTCCCAATCTCTAGTCCCAGGGACAATACAGGAAAACAAAGACATGCCAAACACAAAGTCATTAAAAAAATCCTCTCCAATTAACAAGAACCAGGGTGGAGGAATAGTGCAGACAATTTGTAGTACATCCTACCAACATGTTGTTTATCCTTTTGATAATATATTAAAACAAAAAGTCAATGATCCAACTGTAAAAAGCCTTCAAGACAATTTTTTTAAACTCATCTCTGCTTTTAACTCACTACACTCAACTCATTATAAACACATGAGGTTTCAATTCTTGCTGTTCTCTAAATTCTGGCTCAGGGCCCTATCATGTATGTCCTTGTTTTCTTATTCTGCAAATTCTGGACTCCTGTCCATACCCTGAGTAAGCAGGTTTTGCACAGCATGTGGGGAACAGGAGGACAAATAGGGGAGGGGTTTGGAATGGACACAGTCTTCCCATGATTCTGCAGCAGGACTGAGGACGCCTGTTCCAGCCTTCCTGAACTACCTTTATGCAAATGTACCAAATCTGCAGTCCCAACCCTCTCCTTCTTTCACTCATAGGAAGATGTGTTCCACAGTGGTTCTAGGCCAAACAGGGTGAAGTCTGAAGTCCCTGTGCACATCCTCTCTATGGCCTGTTTTTCCCTGGAGCAGAACTACACCGACTCTACTGCATTTGGGCCCATCTGTTTATGGGATGGCTGATGCAAGAATAAGTGCATCTGCAATGTCTCTCAGCTATGCATTTCCTGTCTTTGTAACTGAGCTGTTTGACGGCTTTCAAATATACATGATAGGTCCAGATGTTCTAATGCTCTTCAATATTTGTCAGCTTAGGAGTTGAATCATGGGAACAGCAGTGAAGTGGTTAAGTTAGATTCAAAAATATTACTTCAGCTACTGTGTGTGTTAAATTTTTGCTATTTGAAAACAGTACAATTCTAAAAAAGTATGCGACATTTTTCATTGACATTGTATACCTTCCAAAAGCCCTGCAGACACAATACAACTAATGGCACAGTTGCTATTTTTTCCTTCTGAGCAATCATGATCTCAGTGGAAGTGACACTAAGAGATGCTGCCACTGAAATTGTATCTCTGGAGACAGAGATTTAATGGAACCAATTCAATTTACCTTTGACACAATGAAAACACTATTAAAAGTAACTAAAGTGTATTCATAATAGTAGCTGCTTTTCAAATGTAAAATCCTCAGTGTTTTATTCCTCAAAATAAGCAAAGCAATCACTAATGCTTAGTCTTCACAATTTTTGCTAAATTGAGCTGTGAACTAACAGGACTGCCACTCTGACTTTACAGGTTTGTGGAAGAGAAACCTTCACTGTACACAAGTAAGACAGGGCAAACAACTTGATTCAGACCCAATCTTTGTAACTGTGACTACAGTAACCAAAGGTTATTTGGTAATCACTACTTCCACTGTGGCCGAATAGGGCACATGGCACAGCAGTGCCTCAGTAAATTTCCAAGCATATAAAATTAGGTTTGGTCACTAAGAAGCAATCAGCAAACTAAGAGATAAATAATGAGCCCCCCATAATGGCCACACTTCCTTGAAATGAAGAAGACCAGCTGCAACCAATGTCAAGGTTATTTTACAGGGGGGAAAAGGAGGACCACCATCCATTTTGTCAGTCCGCAGGGTGCTATGTCTGGCCTGCAATGGAATGATCCATAACGATGCAAATGGAAGGTCCAGAGATTTTAGCAGCAAGACGCTAATAGGCTGTTCTGCACACATGCAAGTTTTCTCCAGTTTATAATTTGTAAAAATCTGAACATATTTTCATGGAGAGATCAAAAGAGGATCTCTGTCTACAGTATTATTTCCCCTGCTGACTTTTAAGTGTCCATTCCAAACCGTTGACACACCAGAGTACATCAGTAGCAAAAAGGGACTAACCATTTCTATTTTTCCCCTGACTGATTTTTTTTTTGTTGAAACAAATTTTAAAAAGAAATATAAGTAAACCACAGCCCTATTCCAAGAATAAATATGGATAAAACCTTAGCCTGATCAGTTAAAATTTGGCAGTTATAAGGAATTGGAAATTTATGCTTATAATGGCAAGCATTAGGCAACCTTAACTTTGGCATGACTACCAGCCCCCGTTATAGAATAATACATTTTCTTATCTATTCAGAACTGGTGAAAAATCCCAATATTTCACATTTATAAAAAACTTCTGGTGAAAATCTTCATTTGGCTTTAACCCTCATCATACTCTCTGAAACCTGACTGTATTGTGTGTGTGTTTTCTTCACTAAAATATGTGTTGTGATGTGCAGGACAGGATGACTTATCAGACCAGGTGAATAACAAAGATGAAGAGCTGGTATGTTAAATAAAGTTACTTTAGTTCCCTTCAAAAGTTGCTAAATGAACCAGTCAGCACTGCAATACTCACTAAAGACAAAAACATTGCAAATTCATAAATATTGTCATTACTTTTCTTTAGCAGAGCAGCAAACACAGAAGGTAAAATTCTAGTGCTACTGAATTTGCCATTGACTTCTGGGAGGCCAGCATTTTACCCCAAGGAGCATAAAATGTGTTTTGTTTCCCTTCAGTTTGCAGCTTTGTAGCATCTTTTCTAGTAGTTATAATACAAATACAGGCAAACCGGAACAGACAGCATGAAAAATCTTTTGACAAGACCATACTAATATAACCCTTCTGCCAGGTGCCGTCAGCAGCAGAAAGTGCCAGGTTCAATTTTCCAGGGGTTTCCTTAAAGGCTTAACTAACATTGGCTTGAGTCTCCATCCAGAAACCTGTGAAGCTATATGTATGTATGTGTGGCACACATACACTCCCCTGGGTGCCACTGATTGGCATTACTTACTTCCCCACTTGCAAGCACTGCATCCAAGAGCTGACACAAATAACTTTATTGGGGGGGGGAGGGGGAAAGAGCAGTGAGGAGAAGACAGGACAACAGAATGAACTTGGGAAAACCAGTAATTAAAATTAAATTCTGTGAGGTAAGTCTCCACTACCCAGAGTGTCTTAACAGTAGTCCCAAAAATCAATCCTTCTTTGGCCATTGTGTCTGATGTGTTCTGGCCACTTCCCTCCTCCGCACTCACAGTTCACTGTTCTGGGTTGGGGAAATCCCAGGATTGTAGCAGATCAGTGCTGCCTGAGGACTACACTATCGACCTAGTGGAGGGAGGTCAGCTTCAATTGCTAGGTAGGGAGGCCCACATTAGCGTCCCCTGAGTAGACTGCTGCTTTCTCTGTGGCTTCAACCCAAGGTGCTTAGCTCTGCCACTACCCTGTACCATCCATCCCCTTGAAGGTACCACTGCTACTCTAACCCATCTGTCACCTCAGAGAAGCTGGTGCCACCACTACCACTTTGCACCACCTTGGAGCTTCTGCTGCTCCTCAACACTATCCAGCACCACCTTGAAACTGCCATGGTCTTGGAACTGCCAAGAAGCTGGATTGCCCACTGCTCAGCACTCCCAGCTCAGCGATCAGTGGTGTCTTCCTTCTCATAACCGCAATCCTCACAGAAAGCAAAGGATCTTTCTTTTAACTCTCAGTTCCATCCAGGCTTCCTCAACCAACTGTGCCTGACAACAGTACCGGTCAAGTTGGCAGTTGGCACATTCAATGTCAACATCTTGTCCTCATTGTTCCCCAACAAAGTCAATTGCATTTAATTGCCCCAAGTACAAAATGTAGTTGAATTTTAACCAAAATACCCCAAACTGCCACATAAAACGAATACAAATGAAGCCTGGACCATTCAGTCAACTCTCCCTGCTCTCCAACAGATGCCAGCAGAGAGCTCCCTCACCAGTGGAGCTGCAGCCGACATGCCGTTCCTAAGCAGCTTTGGGCCCTCTTCTCCTACTTTACCAACAGGTGACAGCACTGAGCTGCATTCCCAGGCTTCAGAACTTCCACTAATTGCTTCAGGTCTGTTGACTCTAATGTCAAAGGCTGATGATTGGAGTTATGGTCTGGGCCTATTTGTCATCACAGGAGGCAAGGCACATTTTATGCTTTTAAAATAAAATAAAAAAAAAAGGACACTAAAGCAGGAAAAGGAAAAATAAGGGATAAGAAAAATATGAATGTACATAACTCCATGGCCAACGTTTGCAGCTCAGAGGGGAAGGGGCCTCATGCTCTATGCCACCTTTGTGGTATCTTAGATTCTGGGGCCAGTCAGACTTGTTAGATGCTCTTGTGACACGAGGAAACCCACTGTTTCCAGCTCCACCTGTCTAGTGCCACATTTATTTCTCCAAATCAGAGATTAGTACAGTCCTAGGGAGGTTAGAGCAGCCTCCAGCCTTCTCTAATGTATACCTGGTTACCCATGGAGCTATTCCTGTAGCCAGGAATAGCTGGAGAACAGAGGTGCCATAGGCAGGCCCACTCTTTCCTGGCTATACTCCCATAGTTGTGGCTCAATGAAATCCAGGGATTTACTGGTTAAACAAGCCCTCCAAAGCAATGAGATCTGCCATCTAGAATATGGCTTAGTATTTTTCTATATGTAAATATCAGAGTGGCTTTGAATAAGATTCAGGACCACATTTTCAAAGAGGCCTCAAACTGCCTTCTAACATTTCACCTTCCGCTTTTCCATGTCCATAATTTTGCACATGTAAAATTTTTGCTTTGTTTGCACAAAGTGCAATTGCTTGTGCAAATCAAGTACAGTAAAACCCTTAGTTTATGAGCTAATGGGGGATTGAGTGTTGGCTGAAGTCCCATTCAGCAGCAGCAAGATGACTTACACAGAGAAACAGTTCATATAGCCAGTCATTCAGAAGATCAATGTTCATTTAAAAAAAAAAAAAAAAAAAAAAAAAGGGGTCGGGGGTGTTCTACTGCAGTAAACTGTATGGAGAAAAACCTTGTATGTAGTGATGGTCAGCAAAGCAAAAATCTCAGTTCTGTATCCCCCAGCTTTGCAAAGCTCAATGAAAACTTGGGTTTGGAACCAAGTTTTGCAGTGGGTTCCTATTTCTGTAATAGTTTAAAACCCTGGATCTGAACAGTGTTGGACATAGAGATCTATACCCAAATTTAACATCTCATGTTTCTCTCTACTTTTGGGGCAGCCCCTTCACAAGCTCAGTGCCAGGCTATGACCAACTCCTTGAAGCTACACCCTCTACCTCACTGGAGCAACACACACAGATTGCTTTCTCTCTGAAGGAGCTAACTTATACACAGCAGCCAAACTACAGTTGTAATGTAACATGAGACTCTCCTGGCTGCTAAAGTACATCTCTTAAGTATTTCACACTCTGTTGCCTTGTCTTCATTTGTGTACTGCTCCATATCACTACATAGTTAGGAGTCTCCTCTCAGGGAAAAATCCTGAAGCTGCATTGTTCACACACATTTTGAAACAAAAGCCACAGAGAAAACAAGAATGTATCTCCTCCTGTGGCCTTGATAATCTAAAATTCCCAGTGCCATCTTCTGGTATTTTATCTTCCCTACACTTCCACTCCCTCTGGCTCCTATTCCATTTTCAAATCTCTCTACTGCTCTCTGTGGCACAGTGAGGAACATGAACATAAATATAGACGCAAAGCCAAATAACTCTCCAGGAGCCATCCTACATTTATTGATAGGGAGGCAGAGTACTGCAAACAGAGAGGTTCCATCTGCTTTGGAATCCCCGCTCATCCTTCCAATAGGCCAACTGTGAAATGCAAAACAATATGGGTGACGTTTTAAAAAGGCTCACACAATGCGTGTTTGCAGGCACAAACTGGGTAACAGCATGTACAATGATCTATGCAAATAGCTGACTTATACATGGAAGTGTTGTTTGCAGCAAGCAGACGTGGAGAACTGAAGACAGTAATTACATTTTGCACTGATCTTTGAAAATTTTTGACAGTGTTAACTTCTGGAGGACTAAAAAGGTGTTTTTGCAACATTCAACAATATTTTCACTCTACACAGTGTTACATGCATCCCGCGCAAGTAATATGTTGCAATATAATTCAACATTATTGAAGCAGCTAGCAATCACATAACTTTCCATCTGGCCTGTGGAATAGTAGCAGGAACTGATCCTACAAATCATCTTGAATCTTATGTCCAGGCCATTTAATAGGGATGAATATGGCCAATTATGTCTAAAGGCAGGTTTCTGAGAACTGAACGCAGACTCCTGAAGCAGTCTGTTTCAGCCTGTCCTATCAGTGTCTTTTGTTCTCAGATGTGCCCAAGAATCTTTTGGGAATGAAGCACTGTTGCAGCCTGGATTCTAAGGAAGAACTGCAGGATCTACACAGAGCACATCTGCACAGTTCACAAAACAGCCACAATTAAGAGACTGGGAAGGTTTTAAGTTATACTACTGGGTAAGAAAATATGCGATATAAAATGAAGGATGATGGTAGGTGCAAGAGTTGGTATGGCATCAACACTTCCTGTAGTGCCAATACACTTGAGGCCTCCTCTTCTAATGTAGATGCATTGGCAGCAAAGTCAGGTCCCCAGTGTTAGATATTGTATAACACCTGCCAACACACTGATTATAACATTAACATTTTTATCATCAAAAGCCAAGTAGTGGTGGTTCATATTGGAAAGCCCACATCCCTGTATTTAGCATTGTGAAGACTGATGTAGTCAATGAGTTATTTATTTATTTTTTAAATAAAGTGCTTGATACTCAGCTCTCAGCAACATTTGGATTCTCAGCTCAATTCTGCTGTCAGAGGATCCTGCAGGAGTTGTGCAGGCCAGTCTTTAAGTCAGTGGAGTGGTCTAAAGCAGCTGGGACCATGGCAAGATTTGGCACTGTCTCTCCATAAAAACTAACATACATGCATATTTCGGCTACATTTTGGACTCTCAGAAGTTAAACAAAATCCTTTGCTCTCAGGGTTAGATACAGAGCTGGCTTTAGGGATAAGCCAAGGACACTATCCCATAAGTCCCTGAAAAGGGGGATTAAAGAACATAAACAAAAAAAAACACTATTGCAAATACTTCTAGGCACATTTCTTCCTGTTGTTTTAACTGCTCACAACTCTGTCACCCATCTGAGAGGTACTTCTCTCAAACAAGGAAGAAAGGACTTTGCCAGTAGACCCCACCTAGGGAGTCAATATTTCCTATCCTTCCACCCTCTCAAAAAGGCCAGGGAATGTTCCATTCTTATACTGAGCCGCCCTCTGTGGGACGAGTAAGTCTGATGTGCCTCAGTCCCTTCCTGAAATTTTGGGGGATGGCCTAATGAATGTTGCCAATTCTAGCAATTTTATCAGTAGTCTCACAATAATTAATGTTTTACTCAGAACCTCAGCTCCTGGAGACAATTACTTGAGAAAATTAAAATTTATTTAAAATGAAAGCTTAGTCCTCAGATTCATAGAGAAAAGCTTGAAAATGGGACTCAAGTGCATGACAAAGGCTTAAAAAAAATCAGAAGGACAATAAAACCCTCATATTAATTTTGAAATCTCACAATTTATAAACTAATCTCATGGTTTGGGGATCTGGCTTGTGATTTTTGAATGTTTGGGGTTGACAAGTTTTGGACTCTTGAGTATCTACATGGCCTGCTCTCCATGCTGTTTCTTGAGGTAGGCCAACACCCTGCATCTTAGAGACACCTTCAGGGAGCATCCCCCTTGAAGCAAGATTGAAATTCTCCTGCGCCCACTGCTGTACACTGGCCCTTAAAATGCAGCAATTTTCAGTTTAACAAATATACTGAACTCAACAGATGTTCTCAGCTGGTGCTCATGTTATTTGCACATTCAGTTTTGGCCTCCCCTGTGTCTGCTGCTGTCTGTGTTATAACAGCTGAAGCCAAATGACAGCATCCTGTTTTTCTGAAGAGGTCTTCAAGACAAGTTGGAGAGACCTTCCCATTAGGTTCAGAGACGTAGGCTAAGGAGAGCGGTAAAGATACCCCACATAGGAAGAGTCCAGATCAGTTCTCACTATGGTGGCGTGTGTGTGCGCATTATAAAGTGATGGAGCAGTCTTTTTTTTTTTTTTTTTTAAATAAAAGACTGTGTGGCGAAAAAAGCAACATGCTAATAGGGAGTCAGCAGGGTGATATTTTTGTAAATGGATCTGCTTGTTCAAATCCATGTTAAATGCAGATGTAAGCACTGCATTGTTTCCACCACCCTCCCCCCTCAAAAAACAAAACAAAAAAAAACCTACAAGACCCTTCAGCTACACTCACTTTCCAAGACCACCATTCAAGCACTATCACCTGCCTTGGGCCAGACCCTTGTGCTACTTTAGGAAACTCTAAAGTATTTCCTTGGTGTTTCTCATCTTCCTCCTGGGCAATGCTATTAAACACAAGGGGAGAGGGGGTGCACGGGGAAGGAAGTCCAAATTTGCAAGGATATGAAAGTAGAACCAGTTAGGAATTTTCCTCATTCCCACCACCAGATGCATTCTCTTAACCAGGCTGTCTCGGTTTCTCCCCTGCACCCAGTCATTGATTTTCCCCTCTAAATGTCATATTAACAATGACATTCCTAGGTGCCCTACTCTCTCCCTGGGCCAACATTTGAGAAGCAGATCACACCACTGGTCATATGTTTTCAAAACCAGTGTCAGTAAATTGCCAAGCAGCTGACTTCTCACTGCAAAGTATTGGTACCTGTGGCTGCTTATTTAGAAACCAGCTCTTTAAAATGTGACTGATCATTTGGATTCTAGATTATCTCCTTTGCATTTCTCAGTGTCCTTTAGGACGGATTCTGATCCCACATCCACCAGTACTTTATACCTGACTAATTCAATTAACTTTTATTAAGGTACTTCTGATTTGCCCCAGTTTAAGTGAAATCAGAATTTTCCCTTTGTGGGACTAATTCAATCATGATTGCGTTTTATATCCACTTTGTACTGGTATAAATGACTGTTAGTGCAGGGTTCTGATGAAGTGGGTTCTGAGTCTTCCCAGCATCCTTTCACCTAGACACTACCTAGACATGCATTTTTAGAATTAGATCATTCTCCAGTGCCTTGCAGCTTGCATAGACATTTACAGCTGTGCAAAGTGTAAGGAAAATGCCACCAAATCCGAATGATAGTATATTTTACCCTGAGTTTGCACTGGTGTAGCCACACAAAGTACAGTGCAATGGAGAATCAGGCTCAATCCCCTTTACAAGCTCAGTGATTTTTTGAATTAGTTACATTCTCTACAAGTGCCTAGTGTTTTTTTGTGGCTGAGATTACAAGAGTATATACCATGGCAAACAGCGTTCTGAAATATTACCCTCCCTCCAACAGTGGTAAATTATTTCATTCTTAGCAAGTTGTTTCTGCACTAAGGAGGAGTAATGTCTATGTTTGTTTAGGGGCAGGGAGGGGGGTTTAAAAAAAAAAAAAAAAAAAAGAGAGAGAGAGAGAAGAGGCAGAATGGCTCTTTGGTGTGGTCCATCACTAGTCTTCTCAAATTGCTAACCAGCATTAATATTGTGCTTTTTGATATATTGGTTTGCTAGAAATTACTTGGGGAGAGTGGAAAGTGCAGCAGTAGTATCAATTAAAGAGATAGCACAACTCTGAAGATTGGGTTTACAGCCAGTGGAAGTGTAAACAAAGAACAGACCAGCTATCGGTCCAGTGATTTTACCATTTCCATTTTCTTTGAGTTTGAGTTTGAGACTGAGTTTGCAATATGGAGACAGTGAAATGAAATTTTACTAACCCATGGAACATGTAGAATGCCCAAGGACATTGCCTTTTCTACTAGGCCTCCACACACAAACCATATGAATCCTGTTCTAAGAGGAGGATGAGAGGTCAGCCTCAGGAGGAAACACCAGATGAATACGTATTTATTGCTTTTCAGCAAATCACAGAAACTCCAGGGATGTGCTGTGCAAACACTGGGTTCCCCAGGCTTCATTCCAAATTGCCACAATGTCTGCCAATGACAAAATGGAAACTACAAGTAAATAATTCATTTGGTGGTTTAGCTTCCTTTTCAGTCATTACTACTACTTCCTAATTCTTATGTAATTCAAGTTATTGGTCACAATTTTGATTTGATCTTTCTGCAGCCATTTTTAAACCACCATTAGAACAGACTAATTGACCTTCAACACTGAAGGCTATAGAGTACCCATCCATTTTTAAGCAGCACTGCCTATAGAGACTAATCCGGAGTTCTGCTTGAAAAGGGCTAGGTCAACATGACAAAGCTTCCATTGATGCCCCTGTATCCCATCCACCACCCTCCTTTAATCAGGAGTACATAAGGAGTTCTCTACGGCTCAGGAACAAGGGATAAAGTTGTAGTTTGCTCAGGCATATGCCAGCAGGGTCTAGAAGCTACACAATTTACATTGCAGCAAATTTGGCACTTGGCTCATCCATCATGTATGGAAATGCAAGGAAAGTAAGAAAGTGGGTAAAAGTAAAAATCCAAGGAGAAAATGGATATAGTGTTTGCTTCTAATTGTAGAAAAATGTAACCCAGTCTGATTGTCTTGCACACACATTATTGCAGCAAAAAGCCCTATGTTTTCTAAGTTACTAGATGCATTCCACACAAGCAACAAGCACCCCCAACCCCCTCTCCCGCTGCTGACAGTGGAAATGCCTGTATCACAGACATATTAACATGGCTGAGGAGCAGTAGAAGCCTACAGAGAACTTATATGAACAGAAGGGGAAGTGTATTCAAAGACATACAAAAGATCTAACCACCTCACTTGGTCGTAATCAGCAGAAAAATCAGATAGCAAAATACATGTCCTTCTTTCTGAATCAAAGGTTCAGAGACACCTAGTTTATTAAGTTGGTTCAATCAATCAATCTCTAATTAAAAAGGAACTCCTGCTCAACAGTGCGCACACACACACCAATTCTACAATCAACACCAGAGAGATATACAGGTCTGTCGCATCTTAGGCGCATTTAACATGTGCGATTTCAGCTTTACACGGTCAGCAAAAACAAAAAGAGAAAAACAACAATTTAAATACTGTTTCTGTAGTGTGGGCGATTCCGCCCGCCATTACACTCAATGTAATTTTGACTATACACGATTTTCGCTTTAGGCGCTGACTGTGGAATGTAACCCCAGCGTAAGATGAGACAGACCTGTAGTATGAAATCATGGCTTCATTGAATGTAATCAGAGTTTTGCCAATGGCTTCTGTGGGTCCAAGATTTCATCTCTAGTTCCTAAAATGCATATGCATAGCAGAAGCAGAATACAGCAAGGAGTGGTATGGCAGATTCCTGTATGTTAACAGCTAGCTTCCAGCAAATGACATTGAGTCAGTCTTCCTTTCTCCAGTGCCAGATGGCACAGGCCCTGGTGAGATATTTCTGGACCTATTGGTTCCATTTCCCCTGTGACAACCACAGAGCTATTCTTTCACATTTTGTTCAGATGAGTAAGCGTGTGAAGTACCGGGCCCTAAATAAGACATATCTATCTGCATTCACTGTTCTTTAGAACTAGGGCCAGCTCTAGGATTTTTGCCGCCCCAAGCAAAAAAAAAAAAATGTTGGCTGCCCCCCCTTTCTTTCATGCCCTCCTACTCCCAGCCCCACCACAACTCCACCCCTTCCAAACCCCTTCCCCAAATCCCCAGCCCCGCCTCCTCCCCTGGGCATGCTGCATTTCCCCCCCCCCATTACTTCTCGTGGGTCCCCCCCATGACCTCCTGCCCTAGCTCACCTCCGCTCTGCCTGCTCCCCTTCTCCCCCTCCCTCTCAGGCGAGGGAGGGGGGGAGCAGCGGTGCGTTCAAGGGAGCAGGCGGAGCGGAGGTGAGCTGGGGGGGTGCAGGAAGTAACGTGGGATAGAGGAACCGCTCCCCGCTCCAGCTCACCTCCACTCCACCACCTCCCCCGAGTGCCCACCGCTCGGCTTCTCCTCCCTCCCTCCTTCCCAGCCTTGCTGCACAAAACAGCTGTTTCCCGTGTGGCAAGCCTGGGAGGTGGGAGAAGCAGAGCGATGGCAGTGCGCTCAGGGGAGCAGGCAGAGGCGAGCTGGGGCGGCGGGGGCACTTTTTCCCCATGCCCCGGAGTCGGCGCCTACGATGGCCGGTGCCAGAATGCTGCCCCTAAAATGTGCCGCCCCAAGCACCTGCTTGTTTTGCTGGTGCCTGGAGCTGGCCCTGTTTAGAACATTAGGCACATCATTGCTGTTGTACTTACAAGGTGATAAAGTGAACTGACTGCAAAGCAGCAAATACATTCTTAACAAAACAATATAATAATAGTTTAAGAGGTTTCTGAAAGTTCTTTTCAGGCATTTTAGTTACCGATTGAATACTATGTGTACTACTATTATTGACAGTAGTTTCACACACCCCTCATGTAATACACACTGAACAAGACAAAGAATTAAATATAATTTATACTACTGTTATTATAGATTGAAAACATTGCCTTATCCCACGGGGCATCAACTCTGCCACGCCAACATTCATAGGCCATATAGTACCTTTCTCTTCCATGAACACTGGGTGTGGAATCGGATATACAGAAGTCCATAGGATTAGTCTCTCCGTTTGTATTGGGAGCTGCATAAGTATTGGTTTTGTAGACTTACCAAAGAAAGCAGTGCATGATATAGGAAAACACCTACATGTTGCACAGAGAAATTTTACACAGTGCAGCACAATCAGCACTAAGTAGGAATTTTGTTGTATATAGAATAATTAGGTCCAGTGTGGTGGCCTTTGCTTACTAAAGCAAAAAAAAAGGATCAGAGCCAAACAGAATAATCTTCTGTTTTACTTTTCTTATTCTCCTCCCTCCACCCCCACCCCATTCTTTTCATGGTATTTTCCCCCTCATTCAGTTAAAAGATCAAGCTATTACAGTGACAGAGTGTATACCAAAATGTTTTTGAGTTACTTAGGCATATCCCAAATCCTCAGGCCCTCACTCAGTACCTAATCAGAGAAGTCCCACTGATATCAAAATTGTGGTTGAATATTTGAGAGCCTCACTTGATTTTCCCACCCAATATAACAAATATAATTTTGTCTGCCCTCAGCTCAACATACCTGTAGGAATGCCACTCACCGGCTAGTGGTTCCCCATCCTGGCCCGGCATTCAATAACAGTCTCTTCAACTCTGGCAGTCCCAGTCCACAGGGACTCCAAACCACAGGCAGTTGCTCTCTTCTCCCAACTCAATCCTTCAGCCAGATTGCTTATAGCCCCGCCCTGAGCTCAGTAGTCCTTACCCCTTTGCATAAGGAGAGCCTTACATCCCCTTCCTTCGAGGCAGGTAGGGGAGTTCCAGCCCAGGGACCCTGTACTAAGCAGCTAAGGTCAGCTCCCTCAGACTCACTACTGCTTCCCTGAGTTCCTTGCTACCATTTTCTGCCTCCAAATCCCTCTCAAAGATCAGCTCATGCCAGTGCTATTCCCTTAGAAGTTCCAGCTGCTTGCACAGATTTCATTTTGCAGCTACTGTAGAATGCTCCTTAGGCTCCCTGAGAGTAGCTCCCCACCCTCCCTCTCAGCTGCAACCTTTTATCCCAACTGTTGCTGGTCAGATAATTAGCCAAAGTAGCTGCTCTGAAGTGGCCGTTGTAGTGTAGGTTCTATAAACTCCATCACAATACCATAAGCTGAATGGTTACCACCAATATTAGGACATGACCGTGGCTCAGTAATATCATTAAATTGAGTACTACTTGCTTTGGCCTGGATTCAATTAAGCAAAGCCCATGCTTAAATGCTTTGCTGAATTAGGGCCTCAGCAAACAGTCCCACTGAAGTCAATGAGACTGCCTGTAGAGTAAACTGGGTCCTAGCAGAGACTGGGTCAGAGACATTACATCTCAAATAAAGGGGAGTTTTTAAATAAAGTCTCTTGCTTAGATAGTAATGGGTGAGAAATTCCTAAACTATCAGTGACAAAGAAGGTGGCTGACAGACTGATGCCAAATATCACCCAAAATTCAAGCCCTACCAAACACTTTGAGTTTTTAAAATGACTATTTTTATTTTTATCTGCCTGGATCTGCTCAGATTAGCTATTCTGATATCTCCACACCAACCAAATCAAAATCAATAAGTTTGTTCTTGCAAGATTTCCAGATGAATTTTGCCAATCCACTCTGAAACCTGGATAGAGTTGTCACCTTTGGGGGAAAAAAAGATGGAGTAAAATGGCAGAATCTGACCCAAGGTAGCCAGTGGAAAGCATGATTATTTCTTAAAGCAAAGAAACAAATAGAGAGATATGTAAACTTTCTACAAAGATATGTCCTTTCTACAAAAACAGAAGCAGTGCAGGAACAAGTTAGCAGATTTGCAGACACACACAGTATTTAAAAAGAAATATGATGCAATTGAGGTCATGGAAACTTGGCTTGCTCAGGAAACTGGCTAAGATACTAAATTGCAGAATATAAAGCCAAAAAAGACAGACTCAGCAGGATTATAGGAGGATGTTGCAAAAGTGAGATTTTACATCTAAGGAAGACATTGCATATTGTAACTTCTGGGTGAAATGCCCAGTAGTCTGTAACATAGACATTAAGGTGAAAGACGTATGTCAGATGTTGGGAAATTATAACAGCTCCAGAACAGAATGGGAAGGCAAGAGGATTGATTCTCTATGATGCCCTGTCTCAATTCCCATTGAGTCTCCCCAAATCCTGCAATGTCCTGACTGCTTCCCAAGAAGTGTTAATTGCCCTCTACTGTCCCACCTGTCTGACAGAAGCATAGAGAAGTGAAGTGTTTTGTCCAATATCACCCAACAGGTCTATGGCAGATCCAGGAATAGAACCCAGGTCTTCTAAGCCCCAGTCCTGTACCTGTTCCACCTGTACTATGATGCATCCCCTAGCATAGATGCTGATAATCTGATCAAAATCAGAGTCACCTTATCCACAAACTAGAATGAAAATTTCTCACAGCCTGAAATATTTGGCTCTGAAAAAGAAGGCTTCCCATTGCTTATAAAGGGTCTGCTGACTGCAACTTTACATTTACTTTAGTGGAGATGCCATCACCTGCACTTTGGTTCAGACTGCACATAGGATAGCAGTCAGTGGAACAGCCATCCCATAAGACTTCAAAAAGGTGTTATGCTACAGCACATCAGGCTCTAACTATCACACCCAACGCCAATGTTCTAGTTGTCTCTCTTCCTGAACAATCCATCAAAAGAAAGCATTTATACATACTACGGAGACCAGTGATTGTGACAAAGTAGGGGAATATTTAAGTGTGCTTTCCTGGACAATGGAAGACAAAATATTGGGACATTCTCTGCTTATGTAAATGGATAAAACT
This sequence comes from Trachemys scripta elegans, assembly GCF_013100865.1. Taxonomy (NCBI): domain Eukaryota; kingdom Metazoa; phylum Chordata; order Testudines; family Emydidae; genus Trachemys; species Trachemys scripta. The sequence goes on along the minus strand of NC_048306.1, from coordinate 73,642,726 downwards.
CAACTGAAGTTAGGGTGACCAGACATCCCGATTTTATCGGGACTGTCCAGATATTTGCTTGTTTGTCCCGCATCCCGACCAATGTTAGGTCGGGACACTGGACAAACAAGCAAAGGCTCCGGAGCCTGGAAGGGCTCGTGCCCGCCCCATCCCCCACCCCGACTCCGCCCCCTCCCTCCCCCTTTGGCTCCCTCCCAAAATCCCCGCCTCTTCCCCAAGCACGCCATTCCTCCCCCCCTCCACAAGCGCTGGGGGAGCACGGGGTCGGGGTGAGTGAGAGTCTGGCCTGGCCCCAAGCGCAGGCAGGACTCAGTCAGGCGATACCTGAAGGGAGAGTAGGGGAGCGGCCCACAGGACAAGGTGGCAGCTGTTCTCCCCACCTGGGCAGTGGGACTTTGGAGCAGCCGCTGCTGCAGCCCCTACTGCCGCGGCCGGAGGAAGCGGCCATGGTGCTCAGTGGCTGCGGCTCTGGCACCCAGGCCCAAACCCCCCGAGCCCAGGTCTGTTGCGGGGACCCAACAGCGTGCACACTGCGCCCAGCCCCTGGCCAGTCGCGTCTGGGCTGGCTGTCCAGCTGGTGCAATCCCGCGGTGGCCCAGGATGGAGGCATCGGCAGCCCAGCCCCGTTCATTCCCCTGTGGGACCCGAGCGGGACGGGGGGCTGGGCCCTGCTGCCCCCAATCCAGGGCCGCATGCGGGATTGCACCAGCTGGGCAGCACCCCAGACGTGACTGGCCAGGGGCTGGGCGCAGTGTGCACGCTGTTGGGTCCCCGCAACAGACCTGGGCTCGGGGGGTTTGGGCCTGGGTGCCAGAGCCGCAGCCACCGAGCACCATGGCCGCTTCCTCCGGCCATCTCCTCTGCATTTCATTGCCAGGATATCCAGAGACCCGCGCTTCCTGTGACAGAGCAGATGCACACTCGACAAAAGTAAACCTTGCTGAATGCTGGAGTTTGACTTTGCAAAGTCACAAAATAAAGGGGGAATGTGATTTGTTGGATTGACTATTGGTTGCACGGAAAGAAAATGAAGGAAAGTCACAGATAGAATTCATTCAGGCTGGAAAACATAGTATCATCCCTCATCTGAGCCACTCACTTGTTTGTATTTTGCAAGGAGAAATCAATTGTAGATGGCAAGTGCAATGACAGAGCGACCTGGAGTTCAGCCTCAGGTTTTCCAGTGCTTAAAACACCACAATGACAGGAGCTTCTCTCTTGTGGAGCTTGGAAAGAGGAGGAAAGCTCCAGCCCACCGAAGAACAAGAATTGAAGGACTTTGGGCAATGGAGCTCAGGAGTAGCCAGTCTTCCTGTGCTCCCCTCAATCCCTAGCTGGCCTGCACTGATTGTGCATAAGTGGATTCTCACTAGTGATTTTCTGGATGATTTGTCGGGTACTGAATGGGTGTTAGAAGTGTCAGCTTTGTTCCATTCATAGAAAAAAATGGAAGTGAGAGTTGGAAAGAACATTAAAGAGGAATAAAGAATCACTAAATATAGAAGGTCTTCAGGCACTTATACACTGTGCTGAAATACAGAGTAAAATCTTAACTCTGTTGAAGAGAACTACAAAATTATCTTGCAATCAATGTGCCAGAATTTCACCCACAGTCTGTCTGAAAACCTTTGTGTACAGTTAGTGTTGAAATCCTTTATTTCTCCTGACTTTTCCCTGAGTTTGCAGATGGCAAGTGATTTGTGATATCAGATGACACTTAAGCAGAATGGCTTCTGGGTGTGTATATTTAGGATTTTACTTTTGTGGGGCTTACAGGCTTAAAATGTGAACTTTTAGAGGACAGATTTCCATTAAAAAACTGGATAATGATTTCTTTCTCAGAATCATAATTTTTCACACAATAAATAAATGAATAAAATCTCTAAATCAGTTCTAAAAATGAAGGCAAGAATAATATTTAGGTGTCTAAAAACTGAGGACTGTTATTGCCTTGCCCTTGAAAAGACATTCACAATAGGTAATATTTTGCATATTATTATCAGCAAAGTACCATCATCTAAAGTACCTTCTGAAGAATGGAATAGCAATAGGCAAAAAGGTAATACATAAAATGAGTATTTTCTGAATTTGGGGAAACTAGATATTTGCTAATGACAGAGCTCAACATAATATACAGGCAAGAAATATTAGATAATAATTCCTAAAGAAAAATTATGAAGTGAAAAGTAGTGATTAAACAATCATTTATTAAATTTTAATGTAATTAATATTTATCTGACAATTTATAGTATTGTATTTAATATTTTCACTTTTTTGTTGCATCAACTGGCCTGCTCTCAATGTCCATTGTACTGTAAAGCTAGATTTTCAGAAGTGGGCAGATTTTCGGAACAGCTCAGCATGTTGGATACTGAGCACTTTTGAAAAACTGATTATAAGTGTAACAATGGGAGCTGCTGGATGCTAAACCTTTTTGAATGCTAAACCCTTTTGAAAATCTGGCCCTTGTGTATGTGCCTAAAAGGGAACAGAGCTTCTCTGATAATCTGGCCCCAATTGTGGACGCTGAATACTTTTGAAAATTGGATCTTGAGCTCTTTTGAAAAAAATCTAGCCTATGGTCAGAAACTGTTAGTTTTAACACCTGCAGGACCATAATTCCATTGACTTTCATGTTAACAGAGTAACCGCAGTATGTAGCACCCAAGTATCAATCTCACTATGGCATCATCCCCATCCTTGTCCTATTACGAATACAATAGTTCAATGGTGATAGTTAGCAGTTATGAGTGAGGTTTCGGACCAAATTTACAATGGTATTTAGCACCAAAAAATGCAGCTAGGCATCTAGGGGGATTTTCAAAAGTGCCTAAACAGGTTAGGCACCTAACTGCCATTGAAAGCCAAACTACCTTTGTAAATCTGGTCTGTGACACAGTATGACGGAAACATGACTCTTTATATCATTAATAGTGCCACTGTTACGCAATTACAACAAATTGTATCCAAACTATGTCATGTAAGGTATCAATGAAAAAGTCACAATCTATCGAATATGACTATCCTGTTTGTATGCATGTATCATCTTTGTATCTAAAGTTATGAATATCGACTAGGTACTAGTATTACAAATGTGTTTGCTCCTGTGGTAACACCCACAAGGTAATTTACATCCAGTCTGGCCAGCACATTGTAAATGAACTATTCAAGTTGATGGCCCATTAAAAAACATAATAGGGCATAGAAGAAGCTTGTCCCCCACCCAATGAGCCTTCCTGTGGACACTTTAGCCAAAATATGGATAATGGCTGATCTTATGAGTCATCAAATCATTCAAGGCCATGTGACTAGCTCATGTGACCCTGGACTCCATCTTGTGTCTGTAATTTCCCAAAACTAAGACTGAGAGCATCCCCTCCACATGGCTAATGACATAAAAGCCCCTGGAAGCATCTCCATTTTGCCTCTTTCCTGCTCTCATCTTGGGACTTTGGACTTACACTAAAAGGAGCATTCCAACCAATGGACTGAGGACCTTCCAAACTTTTGGAAGTTACCAGAGACTTTACAAGCCAGAGACTTTACAAGCCAGTTTATTCTATAACTGCTACAAACTTGATCCAAGAACTTTGCAATGTGCGTATGTATTTGTTTTCCTTGACCATTATAACTCTCTCCTCTTTGTTTTCTCTTTTAAATAAACTGTTAGATATTAGATACTAAAGGATTGGCAACAGAATGATTATTGGGTAAGTTCTGAGTTATATATTGACCTAGCTATGTGGCTGATCTCTTGGGATTAGATGAACCCTTTGTTTGATGAAATTGATTTTAAGTAACCACTCATTATTATGTCTAGTGTCTGGGTGGTGAAACAAGGGCCAGCATACCTAAGGAGACTGCATTTCTGACTTCTTGTTAATCAGTGTGGTGAGACAGAAGTTTAGTTTTGTTACTGGCTTGGTATATCTTATAGAAGAATAATCACCATTTAGGGGTGGGTCTGCCCCATTTCTCAGTAGTTTGTTCTGAATCTGGTATTCTGAGCTGTGACTCACTGAGGCATGGTGACATGGCCCTTTGGCACTTTTGATAGTATTACCCATAACTCTTTAAAACAGATGAACAACTGTCTACCCAGGTATGAGAACAGTACTCTGAAATACACAAGAATATGTGAGAGTCTTTCAATTGACTATAGTGGGATCTCGGTCAATTCCAATATGTTTGCAACTTTGCGGCTCTTGAATAGAAGGCATGAAAGTTGTAGCAGGTGGTTTGTCACAGAGGAGTCTATGATCCTTCCATGGAGAATGTCAAAACTGATCAAGTGTCTGCAGTTAATGGGTGGTATTCTTCTGCTGATGCCATGTGCTATTTGCCACCTACACTGTAAATTAATTGGAACACTGGTTTTATTTTTTTATGGAAGTCCACACCAAAAAAAAAACAAAACCCTGAGCACTTTGACAATAATTAGATTTACAACAACCAGCCACAATAATGTTAGCAACATACAAATAAATTGAGTCCGCCAATTAGTTAGTGCTAATGATGTGACTCCCTTATTTTCATGGTACTGAATGATCTTGATCCAGGTTTTTCAACCTATTAGGAAAGTTAATATTTAAATTAACTATTTGGTCATCATCATATTACAGCACTGGGCTTGATGTTTCACTGTTACACCTGTTTTATGGTGCTGAAACTCAATTGATTTCAATGGAGTAGCAGCAGGTCTGTGATGTGTCTAGGCCTTCAAATCCAATATCCCCCTGTGATAGGTTCGGTCACAGAGACCCCCTTGGGACTGTCACCTGATGTGCTGAAATTACCTTTGAGCCCATTTTCCCTGCCAACTTGGGACTCCAGAACCCTGCCTTGTTGAGCCAGACACACAAGCCTGCTGCAATACAGACCCGGGGCTGAACCACGGCCCCAAAGCTGCAGGCTTTAACTGAGAACCACCCAGCAGGTTACCTATTTCCAGCACCCAGACACCCAGTTCCCAATGGGATCCAAACCCCAAATAAATCCATTTTACTCTGTATAAAGCTTATACAGGGTAAATTCATAAATTGTCCACCCTCTATAACACTGATAGAGAGATATGCACAGCTGCTTGCTCCCCCTGGTATTAATCACTTACTCTGGTTTTATTAATAAACAAAAGTGATTTTATTAAGTATAAAAAGTAGGATTTAAGTGGTTTCAAGTAATAGACAGAACAAAGAAAGTCACAAAAGCAAAATAAAACAAACTTGCAAGTCTAAGCCTAATACATTAAGAAACTGCTCACCCTCAAAGATGTTCCAACAACTTCTTTCACAGACTAGACTCCTTCCTAGTCTGGGCCCAATTCTTTCCCCTGGTATAGTCTTTGTTAGATCCAGCAGACATCTCAGGTGGTAAACAGGGATTTTCTCATGGCTGGCATCTCCCTGTGTCCTGCTTCTAGTTGGGAGTAGAAATTGATGATGGAATTTGGTATTTTCTTTGATGCAATCTTGTTTGTTTACAAGGAATTTACAAAGTCCTGCTTCTGTAAAGGCAAGAGGAACCAAAAGCAAAAAGAGCAGTTTCTTAGCTCACAGATCCAAGCTTCTTTCAGCTAGCGTCCCTGACCCAGAAGCATTCTCTAGGCTTCTCCCAGTGTCACACTATGTTTACACACACTGCTTCTTCACTCCCCCCACCCCGAGTCCTTCTCCATTTCTTACCTTCACCCTAATTTGTCTTTTTCACTTTCTTGCACATACATCCACCCCGGTCAGAACAATAACCAGTCAAACGCTCCACAAACACGCTAGGTTCTGAGCAAACACTATTTGGCCTTGTTTTAGATATAGCCCCTTCACTGTCTTTTACAGCAACTTAACAGAAGATAGCATTCACACATCAATTCCAATAAGATTTTAATTCAACCCATAAAAGGTTTAACTTAGCTCGTAACAGGTGCTATATATTTTTTAAGTGGAGTCATAGACGTGCTACTCATTTGCAGCCAGTTTCAACAAGCCTTTCTATATAGTATTTTAGGACTTTGTCTTCAATAATTTTGACATGATTAAAACCCCTTTAAGGTTTATATCTCAGTGTTCGGACACAGAACATGTTATTGGACATGCTTTGTGGCTGAAGAGATTGTCCTATGAAGCTGAGAATACTTTTCAATTCCAGGAGGAACTATGGCCTGATTATATGGATCCTCCTTACGCGGAAGAGGATGTTTACTCCAGACTTCTTCAACTGCTTCTTTCTCAAGAGATCCGACCTCCTCCTCAGTCAAAGTTTCCTTGGGTAATGGAGATGGATAAAAAGGTATCTTTAGAAAAAATACCACAACAAATGGTATTGTAACAGGAAAATAAGATTTTCCAGTAGCATAGACAGGGGATTAAGATGCTAGACAGTTTAAAATCCTAACAGGAATTAGATTAGGAGAAGGGCTGGAAAAATATTTGGCTACTATGGACGGTTTATAAATTGAAGATCACTTGGTGAAAGTAGCAGCTGATAATGAAATGGAAGATGAAAGTGTCCCAGAAGTGCTGGAATCTAACATTAAAATAGAATGAACTAGTTTTCAGCAGAGCACCTAAGAACATTTCTCTCTCATTACACTATTAATTCAAATCAGAAAATATAAACATTGTATCTCACAGACTGAATCTAACATTCGTCAAATTTACAGTGGAAACTTCAATGCGTAGTGCTTTGGTATTAGCACAAGAATTAATAAAAATAGAATAAACTTAGGGCCAGATTCTGAAAGCCTTACTCACACTGAGTAGTATTTTAGTCCTTGAACAGGCCCATCAATTAAGGTCCTACTTGCAGAAAATAAGGGTATCAGGAGCTAGCACTTAGTTTTGCTTTCTTGAAGACTACATGACCAGACTAGCAATCTATTTTAAATGCAACATTTATTTTAATTTTACTCCATATAAACTCTGATAATTAAACTTGACTTCATTTTTATTTAATATTCTCATTCACCTATTAGTTTTTGCATCTCAATTTGCAATTTTCTCTCTCTCTCTCTCTCTCTCTCAAAGCATATTTGTGAACATGTAAAATGGAATACGAGTAATGTTTAGCTCTTCACATATTGCTTTAAGAATAGGTCTGTTGCACTGTCTGGAATGGTTCACGATTGTGAATGCCAACCTCAGGGCAGACTGTAAAAAGCAGGGCAGAGACCCCAAATAGGTGGTATGTTCTATAATCAGATTTCACCAACCAGTAACAAATGTGAACTCCTAGATCACTATAACAGTCTTACCATGGAGTCACAGACAGTTCCCTTGGGCAGTCCAGTCTATTTTGCCACCCGGGCAAGCTGGACTTAGTGATAAATGGTCACATACACCAAAAATCACAAAATATTCAGGTTGCTCCCAGTCCCAAGAGACCAGTCACTTACCCTGATTAATTTGTACCTCAGATCTCATACCAAAGACACCTGTAGCCATCCAGGAATTAACTAAAGGTTTATTAACTAGGAAAAGGAAATGAGAGTTATTTACAGGTTAAAACAGGCAACATATATGCACAAATGAGTTCAGTCTGTGGTTCCAAAAGATAACAGAGGTATAGTGATCTGTCGGCACTGAATGTCTTCCCATGTCGGCCCCAGGGATCTCTGCTTTTTTTATTTCTTAGCTCAAGCAATTGCAAGACTCCAAACAGCAAAGAGATAAAAAACCTTCATGTTTGTGAGTTTTATTTCCTCCTTCCAACATTCAAACTGATGGGATGAGGCCTTCTGCATGTACTGCTCCATGAGTGGATGGGGCAATCAACAAAGCTTTGTCCTACAATGGCTTACTTAATTTTTGATAATCATCTTGGATGGGCAGTGGGAAGTCACTCTTCCCATCTGAATTCACAAGTTCAGAGCAGGTATTTTTACAATAATAAAACAAAAATGTATATTTTACCTTGTAGCATGGAATACAGACATTACAAGTGAGATTAATGCATGCAGCGACTTACAAGCATTTCATAGAGTCTAAACACTAAATACATTCTTAGAAGACTAATAGCTATTTTGAACAAAACTAACACACAGGTGAGCTAGTTTGGTTTCCAGCTATGTGTTTGACAGTTCATACCTAAAGCCTTTGCCCTTGGCCAGAGCTGGCTTTTGATTTACCAGTGTCACAAGGACCAAGAATGATTTTTCTCCTAATTTTCCACTTTCAGGTCTCCAAGTGAAATACTGTAAGGAACAAGCCCATAAACCATAGTAGTCAAAAATAATTGTTACATAAGTATTCTTTGCATTCTTTTATGTGTGATCTTTGTGTGTACCCTCCTCCCACAAAAAGAATACAAAAGTACTCATTTAACAGAAATAAAAAGTTGAAATGAACTGACACATGCTTTGCTTCTTGGTTTTCTCTCCTGTACCACCCGCCCCTTGATCCTCATGCACCCCTGAACACATGCACTTATTAAAATTTGAACCCTGGACTGATCAATGAGAGATTTCCCAAGTAAGAAATGCAATATGAAAAGAAGCACGTGTACATGAGTGAAACACAAAGAATAAGCAATGATTTGGGGGTCAGATGCCTTAGAACAGAGGAGCAAAGGTTATGAGCGAATATGTAGGTAAGAAGAAGAAAGGATAGCTGGAATATGAATGGCAGGAAAATATTATGTGGGGGCTGGGATGAGTGGATTGGCTCAGTGGTCAACAGGAGAAATAGACAAGAGGTCATTGGGGAGGTTGGTTTGTAACAATTTCTGAAAGCTGTTGGAAATGATGATTGATGGTTACCTTTGCCCTTTGAAAAGTGAAATGTCTTTCCCGTTTGCGGCTGATATTTAAATAAGTGGTTCTCTCTTTACAAAACCAGTTAGAAATGTGGCTCAGGATGATTACATGATTGTTGTTTAGCTTTTGCACATATTGCTTTAAGAATAAGTCCAGGAATGATTTTTCTCCTCATTTTCTCTTCTAAGTCTTCAAGTAGAACACTGTAAGGACCAACAATGCACATGAGTCACGGTAGTGAGGAAGACTGTTCTGTAGATACTACATGGAAAAAGAAATGTTATGGTGTAATAAGTTACTAGTCAAAATGCAAAATGTTACCTTTGGAACACTGCAAAATTGTATGTCAAATAAGTCAAAAGCACTGCAGAAAAGAGATTATTCCAATATCCCATGATACCAGCAGCTCTTATTGACAGAGCACAAAATTGTATTGTTAAACTGAAGTCACAGGGAAAGTGTTAAGTTTTTAAAGAAACTGTAGTGCAGGCTGAGCTATAAAATGTTAGTATAACAGTCAGTCATATATTTCCCTAGCAGTTATATCTGTAGTCCTAAAACTAAATTACTGAAAACAGTGATGCAATAATAATAAAGGCAATGCAGCATAAGCCCTAGACATGCCAGATTTATGAATAGGAGTATCTTCCGCAAAAGGACATATGAACCTAAGTTAGCTGAGAAAAGATTAATAGAAGTTTCCAATATCCAGCAAGGAGGCTACCATGCAGATAATGAATCTCACCCTAAACAGCTGTAGTTTGATTCCCCAGCAACACTAGATAGGGGGTGGGGATCACAATTGTGGTAATTTGGACCAAGTTTCCTCATCTTCATGTAACAGCAAAGATTATCACTACTAGTATTTCTCATTAGAAAGAAAGAAATGGATAGGGAGAAAAATGGAAGAGCTGTCTACAAACAGCCAAATCAATAGGAAATATCAATAGGGCTCCTGCTTTTGTACTGTCAGCTTGCCATAATAAGTGGGTTTTTTTTTTATATTGGAGGCAATATTGGAAAAAGAGTTACTGTGCAAGGTTTGAGTTGGAGTTCTGTTGGAGGAGAAGGCATTTGTAGTGGCTGGACTTAGGTGGGAAGGCTATGACAGATACAGAGGCAGCAGTGGTAGTGACCCAAGCAGTGGAAGACACAATGAAGATGACTGGATGTGGAAGCTGCGGTATGTACATGATCCTGGAGGGGGTACCTGAGATAGTTTTGACTGCATGAAGTGTCGCCTGACAGAGCTAATGGAAGAAAAGATCAGAAGATTGGAGATGCAGGTGGAAACTCTGGTTGATGATGGAGCAAAGACATGAGGAGGCTGAAGGGAAAAGCTCAGACTTGCAGATGGAAGCAGGACCAAAGAACTTCGAGGGGAGACTGCTGGGTGAGGAAAGTGGACAGTGGAAGCATCTGCCTAAGAGTACCAGGTAGAGGAAAAGACAGGCTAGTGAAGGAGAAATAGAGTTCAGGAACAGGTTTGCAGAGTTGAAAAATGAAGAATGGGCACAGCAGGTGGTCGCTGAAGGTGGGAGGGCAAGGAAGAAGAGAAGAGCAGCTAGTTCTATAGGAAGAGGGGAAGAGTCAATGGAGATAACAACACCAAATATGAGCCCCAGGAGGATACAGGATGGGTTGCAGAGGATTGCAAGGGAAAATAGGAATCGAGAGGACTTTCAGCCAGAGGGAACAGAGGATAGACCAGAGAATCGCACCATCACCAGGAAAAGGCAGGTCTACATGATTGGGGACTCCTTACTGAGAAGAATAGAAAGGCCTGTAACCAGAGCTGATCAGAGAACAGAAGGGTGTGCTGTCTGCTGGGTGCTAAGATACGGGATGTGGACCTGAGGCTGAAGGATCCTAACGGGAGCGGGAAAGAATCCACTGAATGTCCTTCATGTGGGAACAAAGGATACGGCTAGATTCTCACTGGAACGTATCAAGGGAGACTATGCCAGGCTGGGGAAGATGCTCAAGGAAATCGAGGCTCAGATGATCTTCAGTGGGATTCTGCCTGTTCCTAGCGAAGGGCAACAAAAGTGTAACAAGATTATGATGATCAACACATGGCTCAGGCAGTGGTGCTATAAGGAGGGCTTTGGGATGTATGGCCACTGGGAGGCATTCATGGACAGAGGACTGTTCTCTCAGGATGGACTTCACCTGAGTAGGGAGGGAAATAGACTTCTAGGATGGAGGCTGGCACAACTGATTAAGAGCGCTTTAAACTAGGAATTTGGGGAAGATGGTTGGGAGATGTCCAGGTAATCTCCATGATGGATTTTAACATTGAGAGGGAAGAAAAAAAAAGTAAGAAAGGATACAGCCATGGGTCGGAGAATGGACATAAGGAGGAAGGATAATGTAGATACCAGTCTAATAGGTGATACTGGCGGTAAAATGTCTGTGCCTTATCGGGTAAAGAATGTGAGCAAAGCCAAACAGCAAAAATTAAGATGTTTGTACACCAATGTGAGGAGCCTAGGTAACAAAATGGAGGAACTAGAGTTACTGGTGCAGGAAGTGAAACCAGATATTATAGGATAACAGAAACATGGTGAAATGGTAGTCATGACTGGAGTACAGGTATTGAAGGGTATGTGCTGTTTAGGAAAGACAAAAATAAAGACAAAGGTGGCGGAGTAGCATTGTATATCAATGATGAGGTAGACTGTAAAGGAATAAGATGTGATGGAATGGATAAGACAGAGTCTGTCTGGGCAAAAATCACATTGGGGAAGAAAGCTACTAGATCCTCCCCTGGAATAGTGCTTGGGGTCTGCTATAGACCACTGGGATCTGATTTGGGTATGGATAGAGACCTCTTTAATGTTTCTAATGAAGTAAATACTAATGGAATTGTGTGATCATGGGAGACTTTAACTTCCCAGATATAGACTGGAGGACAAGTGCTAGTAATAATAATAGGGCTCAGATTTTCCTGGATGTGATAGCTGATGGATTCCTTCACCAAGTAGTTGCTGAACCAACAAGAGACAATGACATTTTAGATTTGGTTTTGGTGAGTAGTGAAGACTTCATAGAAGAAATAGTTGTAGGGAACAACCTTGGTTCAAGTGATCATGAGCTAATTCAGTTAAAACTAAATGGAAGGATAAACAAAAACAGATCTGTGACTAGGGTTTTTTATTTCAAAAGGGCTAACTTTACAAAATTAAGGAAATTAGTTAGAGAATTGAATTGGACTGAAGAACTTGTGGCTCTAAAGACAGAGGAGGCCTGGAATTACTTCAAGTCAAAGTTGCAGAAACGATCAGAAGCCTGTATCCCAAGAAAGAGGAAAAAATTCATAGGCAGGAGTTGTAGACCAAACTGGATGAGCAAGCATCTCAGAGAGGTGATCAAGAAAAAGCAGAAAGCCTACAAGGAGTGGAAGATGGGAGGGATCAGCAAGGAAAGCTACCTTATTGAGGTCAGAACATTTAGGGATAAAATGACAAAGGCCAAAAGCCATGTAGAGTTGGACCTTGCAAAGGGAATTAAAACCAATAGTAAAAGATTCTATAGCAGTATAAATAAGAAGAAAACAAAGAAAGAAGAAGTGGGACCGCTAACCACTGAGGATGGGGTGGAGGTTAAGGATAATCTAGGCATGGCTCAATATTTAAACAAATACTTTGCCTCAGTCTTTAATGAGGCTAAGGAAGAGCTTAGGGATAATGGCAGGATGACAAATGGGAATGAGGATATGGAGGTAGCTATTACCACATCCGAAGTAGAAGCCAAAGTCAAACAGCTTAATGGGACTAAATCGGGGGGCCCAGATAATCTTCATCCAAGAATATTAAAGGAACTGGCACATGAAATTTCAAGCCCATTAGCAAGGATTTTTAATGAATCTGTAAACTCAGGGGTTGTACCGTATGACTGAAGAACTGCTAACATAGTTCCTATTTTTAAGAAAGGGGCGGGGGGGGGGAAAGTGATCCGGGTAACTACAGGCCTGTCAGTTTGACATCTGTAGTATGCAAGGTCTTGGAAAAAATTTTGAAGGAGAAAGTAGTAAAGGACATTGAGGTCAATGGTAATTGGGACAAAATACAACATGGTTTTACAAAAGGTAGATCATGCCAAACCAACCTGATCTCCTTCTTTGAGAAGGTAACAGTTTTTTTAGATAAAGGAAATGCAGTGGATCTAATTTACCTTGATTTCAGTAAGGCATTTGATACGGTTCCACATGGGAAATTATTAGTTAAATTGGAGAAGATGCAGCTCAATATGAAAATTGAAAGGTGGATAAGGAACTGGTTAAAGGGGGAGACTACAACAGGTCATACTGAAAGGTGAACTGTCAGGCTGGAGGGAGGTTACTAGTAGAGTTCCTCAGGGATCGGTTTTGGGACCAATCTTATTTAATCTTTTTATTACTGACCTTGGTACAAAAAGTGGGAGTGTGCTAATAAAGTTTGCGGATTACACAAAGCTGGGAGGTATTGCCAATACAGAGAAGGACCAGGATATCATACAGGAAGATCTGGATGACCTTGTAAACTGAGGTAATAATAATAGAATGAACTTTAATAGTGAAAAGTGCAAGGTCATGCATTTAGGGATTAATAACAAGAATTTTTGTTATAAGCTGGGAACTCATCAGTTAGAAGTAACAGAGGAGGAGAAGGACCTCAGAGTATTGGTTGATCACAGGATGACTGAGCCGCCAATGTGATATGGCCATGAAAAAAGCTAATGCAGTCTTGGGATGCATTAGGCGAAGTATTTCCAGTAGAGATAAGGAGGTGTTAGTATTGTTATACTAGTGAGACCTCATCTGGAATACTGTGTGCAGTTCTGGTCTCCCATGTTTAAGAAGGATGAATTCAAACTGGAACAGGTACAGAGAAGGGCTACTAGGATGATCCAAGGAATGGAAAACCTGTCTTATGAAAGGAGACTCAAAGAGTTCAGCTTGTTTAGCCTAACCAAAAGAAGGCTGAGGGGAGATATGATTGCTCCCTATAAATATATCAGAGGGATAAATACAAGGGAGGGAGAGGAATTATTTAAGTTCAGTACCAATGTGGAGACAAGAACAAATGATATAAACTGGCCATCAGGAAGTTTAGACTTGAAATTAGATGAAGGGTTCTAACCATCAGAGGAGTGAAGTTCTGGAACAGCCTTCCAAGGGGAGCAGTGGAGGCAAAAGACATACCTGGCTTCAAGACTAAGCTTGATAAGTTTATAGAGGGGATGGTATGATGGGATAACCTAATTTTGGCAATTAATTGATCTTTGACTAATAGCGGTAAATATGCCCAATGGCCTGTGATGGGATGTTAGATGGAATGGGATCTGAGTTACTACAGCGAATTCTTTCTTGGTGTCTGGCTGGTGAGTTTTACCAACATGATCAGGGTTTAGCTGATCGCCATATTTGGGGTCAGGAAGGAATTTTCCTCCAGGGCAGATTAGCTGAGGCCCTGGAGGTTTTTCACCTTCCTCTGCAGCCTGGGACATGGGCCACTTGCTGGAGGATTCTCTGCACCTTGAAGTCTTTAAACTATGATTTGAGGACTTCAGTAGCTCAGACATAGGTTAGGGGTTTGTTACAGGAGTGGGTGGGTGAGATTCTGTGGCCTGTGTTGTACAGCAGGTCAGACTAGACGATCATATTGGTCCCTTCTGACCTTAAAGTCTATGACTCTATGACTCTAAATAATATGGAAGCATGTTAAGAGTGAACAGGGCATCAGAAAATTAATTATTACCATCCAATTTTACTGCTATTAATGTAAGTTTTATTAGCTACAATTTGTTTCATATTGAGTATTAAAAGAGGCAGCAGATACCAACATGCTTTCCCAGGCACGCTGTGAACCAAAAAACTTTTTGTGGGCAATTTTTTGAATATACCAGCCTACAACTATAGTGACAATTCTACAAAATCAATCAGTACAACTCCCCATCCAAAACTGCAGCACCACTGGGAAGAATAATTATCCATACCTATACAGCTTATACCTAGATGCCAGTTATCCCTCTTTTTCTTTTGTAATTATTTTAATCTTCCAAATTTCACTTCTGACCATAATCAAGGCACTTTATTTTGCTTCTGCCACCCTGCAACACTGCAATACTTTTGCTGCTCCCCTCCTTTGTAAAGTTACTGAAATGTTGTTTTATCAGATTCTTAATAAAACCTAAGCATATCAGTAGTTGGCATCCTCTCCCATTAAGGAAAACCCAAAGAAGACATGGAGAAAAGATGTCAACTGATTCATACTGGCCTAGGCTCTGGTTCAAAAATTGGACTACTTAGGCATGAGTAGTCCCATTGACTTAAACTAGACTGCACATTTGAAGTTAGGCAAGAACGTGCGTACTATGCTGAATGAGGGGCCTCATTCCTCTTTGATCAAACCAAGTGGATAAAAACAGCGGGGGAGAGGAAATCTATATCAGAAATATTTTGACCATCTCTATCTGTCAGAGCATTGAGCATATTAACATTCATTAGTCCAGATCCTGAGCTTTATTGAATTCAATGGAACTATGCTGATGTAGGTTAGCTGAGGGTCTGGCTTTTTCCTTTATAGTTCATACGTATTATATAATTCCTTTGGAATTCTATTGTAAATTGCATCAATAACTCATCTTGTGCTGGGGTTAGTACAGGCAGCTGTGGTGTAAGAGGTCTCACACAGCTCTGCCAGTGCATCTCATTAGTCATTTCTGACTGCTCTTCCTAGTACTTGAACTCTTTGCAGAAGAGGCTGGTAGTTATTTCAAACTGCCAATTGCGCCACAGGGGCTAGAGATATTATAGAAAGTGTCAAATATCCACTTTGGAAATCTTGATACTGGCTAATGTTGCAATTGTGACCTAGGACATTGTTTTTGGATCCAGAGATGAAAAACATTAAAGCACATACAGTACCTTTAACTTCTCATGACTTAGAATCATTTTAAGAATGGAAAGAACTTAACTTTGACTGCAACAAAATTAGTCTATTGGGCCAAGGAGCCAAATCATGCTACTTTTCCTCATATGAATTGTCTGAGTGCAGGATTAGATCCTAAAAGGAAAAATAAATAAATCCTCTCTCTGCTATTTAATTGCCACTCTTCCATACATTTCGTGATACTTGGAAACCTATTTTATATACTCAGCAGACCAGCATCTCATGTAAGAAATTTTGCTTCACAGAATGAAAGTAATGAATATGGAAATTACCAGAGTAAGTACCAATCAGCTTCAGACATGTTTAATTGCAGGTGTTAATAACATAAACTATATTATTTTGATTTATAATCTCATTGCATAAAAGGGAGTGCCTATCCTTTGTTTCTTGAGATATTTTAAAAGCACAATAATACAAAGACTGCACCAGTAACCTTCCTTTGTCCAATAATAAACATATGTAAAAATCCATCTCATGAAATACATTTAAGATCTTTGCAATCTCCCACCAAGATCACCACAACTGCCTCAGAGCTAAGGAAAGTAAACAGGCCATACAGCATCCCCTGAAGTTAGATATGTTAGGCCTAGTTCATACTGGGTTGGGGTGAGGACTCTAAAAGTCTCATGGTAAAGGAAGAAGAAAGAAAGGGCAGTAACTGGCCAGATTGTCAATGTTAAATTATCTTGATTGTGATGTTAGTTACCTTGGTGGAAATCAGGAGTAACTCCACTGAAGTCAATGGTGTTATGTTCATGTTAAACTGGTGTGAGAGCAAAAACAGACCAATTATTTTTAAATGTATGGTATGCATACCAATTGCAACAGAGATCTACCCCCATATCTTTAGCCTAATTTGATACATAGCCTGACATCAATCACCCACTGTCAACTGATTATGCAGTTAGTATTATCCACCAAAAACTGCAGGGGAATAATTTATACTTAGTATAGTGTGTAAAAGCTTCCCTTTGCTCAGAATCCATTCCCTGTTGTGTGGAGCTTCTATCTAACTTCCAAGAGTTTGAGCAGCAATTTCATTTTATCTCTGACAATGAGCTAAGATATTACAGTTATGGTTTCAAACGCAAAGAAAAAAAGGCCATCAAGAATGGCCCAGTCCTCACAGAGAGTGTTTTGTCCTTGTTTTGTTTTTTTAGTGGCAGACAATTTGCTAGTTTATTGATATTTTTTTTCCTTCTGGAAAGAGCTAAGGGTTACACACACACACACACACACACACACACACACACACACACAGAGTGAGAAAATGTGCCTAAAAAGGCTTAACCACCACAGCTGGATGCAGTGGAGGTGCCAAGTTTGGGGATTACGTTTAGTACCATTATTCTCAGACTTCAGGGGCTAGTAGACTTTCTGGCTGCATTGGAGATAAATATTTCACAGAACAAGGCAGCACAGGGGAAAAGTGATTGCAAAACACCAGCTTTGCAATCTATATGCAGTGTGTGGGCAGAGGTATTTTTTGTTTCTTTTTACATTATTATTATAATAAATCCCTGCAATTAGTCTACAAAATCAGCAAGGAGCCTGAACACAAAGTGTGTGTGTGGCGGGGGGGAGGGGCGGGAATCCAGACTCATAAAAGTCAGAGGTAGAAGAAAGATAAGATGGGTGAGGTAATATCTTTTATTGGACCATCTTCTGTTGGTGAGAGAGGCAAGCTTTCGAGCTTATGCAGAAAGAGTTTTGTGAAGCTCAAAAACTTGTCTTTCTCACCAACAGAAGTTGGTTAAATAAAAGATATTACCTCATCCACCTTGTCTCTCTAATATCCTGGGACTGACACAGCTACAACACCACTGCATAGAAGAGACCTGTTAGGTTATCCACTCCATCTGCCAATGCAGGATAGCTTCCTGCTGTACATTTACAGACGCTCCCCGGGTTACACAAACCCGATTTACGCAAATCTGCACTTATGGAGAAAGTTCTGTAAACTAGAAAGGGTTGTTTTTATTTTATTTTATTTTTTTTTTGCGTAATGGTCGGGTATACATTCCTGACTTACGCAAAATTCGAGTTAAGCAAGGCGTTCCGGAACGGAACGCTTGAGTAATTCGGGGATCGTCTGTACTAGTGTTGTGCCCAGTCTTGTCTTAAATGTTGCAAGCAGTATGGCATCCACCGAGGATTCTATTCTAAGAATAACTGTGTTTCCTTTAAGTTCTGTAATGTCTAATTTAAATTTCATTGGGCAACAGGACATATTAGGCAGCACAACACATTTTAATTTTATTATGTTGTACTGACAACAAAATCTGGTAATTTTAACCCTCAGGAAGAGAGCTAATTCTCAGGTGAATGTAAAATGGGATCTGGCTAATTTACAGTGTATGTTGGCCACTGTGTTTAGTTTGGCCTTTTCTGCTCTAGAAAGTTGTACTGCTTTGACTATACTGGTACAACCCCCTCCCTCACAGTGCGGATGCAGTTATATCAGCGTAAAGGGGTTTTACATCAACATAGCTTTTCCTCTATAGGAAGCATGATAATAATAAAATTTTCAAGCACAGACCAGGTCTTAGAGAAGAAAGTAAATTTCTGTCTGTGGGGGATGAAGATAGATTTGGACTCTAGGCTGGGCCTAATCCTACTCACTCCTTACTCAGAGCCCAATTCTAATTTACAGGACAGCCTTTTTTACACCACTAAAGTGGTGTAAACAGGCCACAAGGCAGTTGTATGTGTTTTTTGGAAGTTTTTAAATAAAAAAAAAATTAAACACGTATTGAATCATTATGAACATTTTAATTTAAAATTTTCTTCTACAAAAACTAAGAATGCTTTTTAAGTTTTGAAAAAAATGGGGCATTATTATTATTAATTATTCCAAAAGGAAAGAAAATAACAATGTTGACACTTATATGGAAAAGGTCACTTTTTATTAAAAGTCTTCTTGTTAAAGAAAAAGTCTAGTTCTAAGACTGGGACTTCTGCTCTTGTTGGTAAATATCCTGATGTAAGCAGATCTGACTTTCCATGTTATATCTGAGTTATTATAGAAGCAAACACACACACACACACACACACAAAAATCAAGAAATACGGGTATGATGCCTCAAATAGGGAACATATTTCATTATTTCAGTTATAGGAAGCCAGTACGTGAAAGACAGGAAACTAGCTGTTTTGTAAGGCAGTTCTGGAACGTGCATCTCAGAATTAGCCCCTCTAATTCCACTAGAATTATATTTTGTCTACTTTAAAAGTTAAATTCCAGCAGCAGTTTAAAAAAGAAATAGATACCAACCACTGTATCAATATCGCTCTTTCCTTCAAACACTCCATTCAGACTAAAATATCAACTTTTATACTGGTTCCCAAAGAGCTCTAAGTTATGGTGTAAAATAGCATTTTCTTTAATAAGAGCAGAAAATTTTTCAGGCTGTCCCTTAAATTTTTAAAACGATCACTTTGAACATTCTTAGCTGAATGAGCCCCTTCAAGCATTTCCATTTATCCTCTAATTTTTAGCAGTCGTGGAGTATAAGTGTCCAATTTAGCATCACATTTCTGTTCCATGGATTTAATAGCACTTAGTTCGGTACTTATGGAAATTTCATAGGTAGAACCAATCTCTCACAGGTTCCCCAGGGTAGAAATTACAGGGTATGGGAGAATATGAAGCCACTGAGGGAGAACTCCCTGGAGAGACCTCCCCACCTCCCTTTCCACAGTATATTAACAATCATTTCTGCAGTGCTATAGATATGCTTGGGACTTTACTGACAAAGATAGACGGAGAAGGTAACATCATACAATCTAAAAGCTCAGTCCTGCAAACTCTCACTACCATGAGTAACCCTACTGTAGTTAACAGTGTTATTTACGACAGAATCACACTGTCAGTAGTAAGTATTTGCAAGATTGGACCATTAATTATGAAGATGAGATACAAAGGAAGAGGAGGCCTTTTCCACAGCTATGTAATCATTAAATTCCCAGCAACCAGCAAAATAACTATTTTTATTTTTCCGATTCTTAATTTAATCCTATCACTGATAGTTATATCCAAGACCCCATGTTCCCCACACAAAACTGGTCCTAAATTTTATGGCAGGATCACTGGTTTCTGTGGCAACTTCATTTGCATTATAAAGGAAGCTTTTCAATATAAATGTGAAAATGAATAATGCAATCAGTACAGTAGCCTGCATGTTATTTATTTTGAAGTTACCTGTCCTCACAGTTTTAGTTTCCAATGTGCTGCAGATTTTTTCTGTTGACAAAACATAGCAAGCTTGCAGAAATTGTTAAAGAGGAAGCTAAATATTTTGGCAGATGGTCCCTTACCATCCAAAAAACCATGGGATTGTAAATCAGCCATCTTTTCCCACAACCTTGACAACATAACGGGAGTAATGTATACCCGATACCCGTCCAGTGTAAATTGATTTCTGTGGAGCCACACTACACTCATTTATAACAGCTGAGGATCTGGTCTATAGCATTTAGTCTAACAAGTAGAAGATATTTCAGAGACTAGATTATAGAAGATAGGAATTTCTAAATTGAATCAAACCATTGGCCCATCTCAACCTGTATCCTTTCTCCAATAGTTCCTAGTATCCAGTCCTCAAAGACAAGTATAATAATTTATGTAGTGGACAGTTATGGAATAAATTGCCCATATAGAACATTTCCTTCTAGCCTCTGTCAGTTATTGGTTGGCTTGTGCACAGAAGCATGAGCATTTATATCTCTTATATTTTTAAACCTAGCTAATATAACTACATATGTAAAGGATTTAGTGGGCAAGCAACTCAACATGACCCTCCACCCCCTCTCAGGCTAACAAGATCCGTGAATGTATAACTAAGGAAATAAATAGGAGTAGAGCACATGTATATGGCAGTGGTGAAGCAATTACAGGAATACTGTGTTCAGTTCTGGTGTCCACACTTTAAAAACAAGCCATCAAAATATTCAGAGAAGTTCAGAAAGTGCTAAATGATTCAAGGTCTGTAAAATCTGCATTAGAGCGATAGACTTAACAAAACCAATATATTTAGCTTATCCAAAAAAGGTTAAGATCATAGCCTATAAGTACTTATCTTGGGAGAAGATTTCTGATAGTAGAGAGCTCTTTAGTCTAGTATACAAAGGCATAACAAGATCCAACAGCTGGAAGTTGAAGCTAAACAAATTCAAACAGTGAGCGTAATTAATCATTGGAACAACTTACCAAGGAAAGTGGTGGATCCTCCATCACTTCAAGTTTATAAATCAAGACCAGATATTTTTCTAGAAGATATGCTAGATATTTTTCTAGTTTAATCTGTCGTTTTGGAGAAAGATACAGGAATCTATAGCCAGTGTTATGCAAGCAGTCAGCTTAAAAGATCTCAATGATCTCTTGGGACTTTAAAATACATGAATCTATCTAATGTATAAATAATTTCCTATCAGTTTTAATTTTAACTGAATTTAATTTCACTTGCATCTGAAGAAGTGAGGTTCTTACCCATGAAAGCTTATGCTCCCAATACTTCTGTTAGTCTTAAAGGTGCCACAGGACCCTCTGTTGCTTTTTACAGATTCAGACTAACACGGCTACCCCTCTGATACTTGAATTTTAACTGAATTTCCTTAAATTCTAGTATTATGAGACAGGATAATTAGTAGTGATCAATTTATCTTCTCCATATCTGTCATTATTTTGAATATCTCTAAATATTCCATCTCTAAATATAACATTCGCTCTCCTTTCAGTCACTCCTCCTATGGAAATCTCTCTCTAACTTGCATCAGTTTCACCACCCTTCTCTTTGTTGTTATATCATTTCTGGGAAGGGTGACAATGCTCCAGGTGGGGGTCATCTATTGATGTAATGACCTAAATGTTCAGTAATATTTTTTATCCCATTCTTTGTGCATCCTAAGAGTTTGTTTCTACAACTACCCTAAAGGCAGTATTTAATGTTTCATTAGAAACTGTATTCGTCTACTGACTCCAAACTCTCCCCTCTACAAAGAGACTGGAATAATTTCTTGCACTATTCAATTGGAAGAAATGCTATCATAGAACATATGCTTATTTGTGCCTTTTTTCTCAGTATACACATTAGGGCAACCTCTGCTCTCAGTTACACTGGTGTAGCAGTCAAATGTCTGAAATTAAATATCATCTCAAGAAACTTCTTTTAGAGTTTCTTTGCTTCTTTTTCTTTAAATAACAGGGCCAGTAATCAAGTAAACATGGTATTGAAATAAGAATAAGTTATACTTTGCACTTACAGTGCCTTCTCTCGAAGTATTTAGTGGGCAAGCACTTTACACATGCTAATTACTTAAGCCTCAATACCTTGCAGCTATGTCTATACAGCAAAGAATGTTCATTTTTATTTGAATTATTTCATTTCAGATAGCTCAGCATGATTGGAAAACCCTCACTCCAACCCCTTTAACACTCTGTAGACACAATTTAACACCTTTGCAGCTCTGTTAGTTGCTTGTATTGTAGATTTTCCCTGCTACATTGGCAGGCCTTGTGAGGAAAGGATGCACTATTATCTTGACTTTGCACATGAGGAATAAGACAGAGAAGTTAAATGATTGACTCCAGGATCACACCTGAAGTCTGTGGCAGAGTGAGGACTAGTACTCAGATCTTCCAGTCCCATGCTTTACCAATAAGACTATCCTTTCCCCGAGGCCTGTATTTTCAAAAGTTCAAGCACAGAAGCGCATATGTGCACACACACACATGCACACACTTTTGCAGAGAGGGCTAAGCAAAGCAGGTGATATACCCTGACCCCCATACGGGAGTGCAATAGCATACACACTCTCTTTCCACACCAGGGAGCTCCAGGAGACTTCTGTCTCTCTGGCAGGAGACATCACTCGGGGCTCTGCTGGCCTACAGTTCTCTACACAGCTCCTTAACACAGGCTGTTCTAAAAAGTCCTTCCCTTACCTGAGCATATCCATCTCTTGAGCATTTTCCGAACCTACTTTTGAAATACTCACACGTCAGTTAAATAAAAACAAAATTTCTTCTTGAATACGGTCAAATGCAACACAGAGAATTATTTTCATGCCAGGCTTAATCTATGAAGTGTCAGCCATTTTTGCTATAGGGTGGGTTTTTTTTTTTTTTAAGTCACAATTACTTTTAGGGTAGGAAATATTCCCTCTCCTTGTACTCAAAAACTGTTTAAAATGTTTTTTTGCAGAAACGTCAAAACATAGCACACCTTCAGGCAGAGACCAAGCAGAGAAAATTCCAGCCCAAATGAGAAAAGTTTCAAAAAACTTTCAGACAGAAATCAGGGGCTTATAATAGAAACTGTTATATACCTATTATTGTGTTCGGTTCCAGTTATTATATATCTCTGATCCAACCTTTACTCTATTCTGCTGAGGTTATTATGCCAGTCACCACCAGGGTAGCGGAGCACCTCACAGTAGTGCATTGAGCAGTGTGATTGACATCTATCACATGCAGTTTGTTCTTTCCATTATAGCAGATTGCGACCAGTTCCCAGTATTTTTAATTTAGTTTTGAGGTCATCATGGTAAGAATGAGAATGAAGAGTCACAAAAATTATTTGAGGGCTGGAAAAAATACCCTACAGTGGGAGATTTAAAGAATTCAATCTGTTTATCAAAAAGAAGATCAAGAGGTGACTTGATCAAGGTAAACAAGTACATTCACGGGGAGAAAATACCAGGTATTAAAGGATCTTAGAAAAAAGACATAATAGCAGGAACCAAATGGCTGAAGTTAAATCCAGACAAATTCAAAATTAGAAATGAGGCATACATTTTTAACAGTGAGAGTGATTAAGTATTGGAACGAAGTACCAAAGGAAGTGATGAATTCTCCACCTCTTGATGTCTTCAGATCAAGACTGGATTACTTTCTGGAAGATATGATTTAGTCAAACACTAGGCTCAATATAGAGGAAACAAGATGAAATTCTATGGATCTGAGTTATAAAAGAGGTCAGAGTAAATGATCTAATACGTCTTCCTGGCCTTCAACTCCATGAAATATGAACACACCCCTTCTCATAACACGTAAGATAATTCAGCTTCCGCCTTCTTAAAATGTTCCAAAAAGATATACCAGAACTGCAAGGAGAAGCTTTTTAATAGTACCAAGAGGGGTATCAGAGGGTAGCCGTGTTAGTCTGTATCCACAAAAACAATGAGGAGACCAGTGGAACCTTAAACACTAACAGATTTATTTGAGCATAAGCTTTCGTGGGTAAAAAACCACCTTCTTCAGAGCCATGCATCTGAAGAAGTCAGTTTTTTACCCACGAAAGCATATGCTCAAATAAATCTGTTAGACTTTAAGGTGCCACCGGACTCCTCGAAGCTTTTTAATAGGCACACAATCCCAACTCAATCTGCACACGCATTTTGTTCAACTTATCCATGTTTTTTCATTCAGATGTGCTAAAATTGATAGGTTTTGGTTCAGTATTCAGGCCTTTCCCAAAGGAAAATGTAAAAACAACACCAAAGCAGTAATTAAACAAAATAATACATTTTATGTATGTTTCATGTGTCTGTGAGTGCCGCAGTGTGCAAATATGGAATTATGTTGTTGATTACCCATCTCTTTCTTTCTTGCACTTCAAATAACAACCAGAAAGTTAAAGAATGTACAAACACCATACCCTTAGTCTGCATTTTACAGCTTTCTGGCAGAAGATCAAAGAATGGAAGCATAAGAGCTTTAGATAAGGCTTAAAAATATGAGGCTTGCACTAAAGGCGTGAGAATTGACAAGTCTGTTTGTAGTAGAAATAACTTTAATAACAACCACCGCATCCATGGAAACAAGGCCTCAGGTCTAGTTTGAATCTGGGAGTCAGAGAGAACAGCATTTTTTTAGGTTTTATAAATGTATATAGAATCTGAACTATCATGGTCCTCACACATTATATTATATAAGTACACTACAGTATACCTTCCAGTATAGAATATAAACAAAGTTTGGGAAAAGTCAAGCAAACTAATTATTAGCAATTACTTAACATTTTAAAAAGAAAACATCAACATGAGTTCCCTGGGTTGAGTAACATACAAGTCACATGATGTTAAACAGAAAGGCTAGCTTAGTTACTTTTTCTAAAGGCAAATAGAAAAATAAACTCTTAAAAGCAATTGCCTTATAAACAAAACATGAGCCTGCACAGTACTGACCCTGCCCAGACATCTGTCACTTAACAGATGTCACCCTAATAACTTACCCATTCAACTCTGCTCTCCAATCAGCAAGAACAATGGATTTGCGTTGATGGATTTGCAGGGTGATTTCTGGGAAAAGCTGCTGGTGTCTGACTGCTATACATAATCACTATTTAGTTATGGCACGATTTTTCCTAAAAGGTTTTCCCTTCTAAAGATTTCACATTTTGCCATAAAGAATTATAGTATTTGACAAAATTAAATTTTCCTATTTTCTCCCATCTAAAATGGACAGTAAATCCCTTCCATTTCTCTTACTCCTGCCAACCATTTTTCTGTTGTGGGTATTTGTTGTTGTAAATAATTTATTGGATGCAGTCACAATACTGGTATCCATCTTTAATTCCTGTAAATCAAGACATTTCCCCAATACTATATTAAGAGGAAGGAACAAACTGTCAAAAATAAGTCATTGCTATAACTTTTCTAATAACAATATGTGTATTCACTCTAACCCATAACTTATAACTCACTGACACTGCAGTGTGCCCTTCCTTGACTATCCAATATCTACTGTTTTATTGCTTATGTAGGAGAATAGTTTGTACAATCAATCTTTGGACCCAATTCTACCCTCCTTATTTGCACCTACCCTGTGACTAGCTTTATAGCAATACACTAGTCAACATTAAACAGGAAGGCAAAATAGCCCCATTTAATTTTTAAAAGTATGTAAATATTTTTCTGTAATTAAGTTATACAACGTATTACTTATTTCTTAACAATAAGATTTGCCGATTTAATTAGTCTTTTGTTTGAAAAAGTGTAATTGTTTGGCTAGTAATCCCATCATTTCAGCATAAAACAAAATAAATCTGCAGGAACACATTTTTTATAAACCAAGGACAATAATCCAGGATTCAGCTGTGATTAATTACCTCTAAAACAAAAACCTTTTACTGCACATTATATAAAGAAACCCTTTATTCTTGTTGGTGCAAATTTAAAACAAGAGGGTATTTATAAATTAGGTGTTGTTTATTTTCTGTGTTCACTTGCTATTGTATTGTTTTTGAGTAACAACATTCACCCCTACAGCCTGGCTTGAATTTCTCTTTGATCTTGCTGCAGAGGCATAACCAAGGCTGCTAATTAGTAAGGGCAGGGAGTGGGGGGCAGTGGCACTATTAAATAACCCTGTGCTTATGTCCTCCCAGTGTGTCATTGTGAAATGAATGTGATAGCACCATTTTTACACTCTGATTTTACTGCAGGATCATCAGGTGGAGTAATGAAGACAACGAGGAAGCAATTGTTGTTTAACAAAGGAGAAAGGAAAACTGTGAGAGACACCTAGCATTCGCTGCATTACACACGTGTACGTATGATATACAGTTGAGTCCTTTCCCTGCACCATGTCCAAGTGAATGAATTCACTGGAGAAAGGTTCTATGTTGATGGGAAGGAGAGATAGTAACCTTCTCCCACCCAAGGATTTGGAGTAGCAGCCCAGCTGCTCTGCTTCTACAGCCCCAGCTGCTGTTCCTCTTCCCCTCTCCCAGACAAGACAAACGCACGAGGAGAGCGGGGAAGAGATTGCTTGGTGTATCCGTACCATCATGGATCCACCAGTCACTCCTGCTAAAATCCCCTTGTTCAGTCAGCGCTCCTGTGCAGCACAGATTCCTAGCACAAGGGGAAAACAGACTCCTCTGCACAGGCTTCATTTATCTGCGTGGTGGGGGAGTGCAGGATATTGGAATCACCCTAGTTCAGTGCATAGCAGCCCTTCCACAGATGCAGGGTCCAAATCTGCCCCGAGTGAAATGTTATTTCTTTTCCTCAAAGCAAAGTAAGGGGGGGGGAGAGAGAGAGAGAGAGAGAGATTTGTCTACAAGCAAAGCTTCACAACAGTGGGAGAGGGCCTACCTCTGAAACATCCCATCCTCTTTACACCAAAGTGCTGGCAGAGAGCGCCAGCAGCTAGAGGTGGCACTGTCAGCTGTGTGATTCTGTGGGGCAGGCAGAAAGGCTCTGGGAGGGGAAGGCCAATATTTACACTCCCAGTGGAGAGCAGTTGTATCAAAACCAAATCCCTTTAAACCAGTACTGAACACAGCTGCAGATAAAGCAAGAGCCAGAGGTCTCACTTTACCCCTTTCTCGGTAGTTACTGTTTCTCTTCTGATTCCTGTGCTCATCAGGATGGGAAGTGATAATTCCTGTGAAATGCAGCAATTAACACCTATCCCGTGGGCTTTAATAGCTACACTGTAAGGAGATAGGCAGTGGAATCCACTTATATTGGAGTGACGCTTCACAATAAAAGGGCTGAAGCTTTAGTAGAAGAAGAGTGAAAGCCCATTCAAATATAATGAAGCAGTATGGTGCTTGCCTTCCATTCTGGAGAAGGCCTTCTGCACCATTCAAGCCTGAGTACCCAGGGGCAACATAATGGCTCTGAATTGGGTGGATAGCAGTAACCACTAGGAAAAGAGGAGGTGATGAATTCACACATATGCAAATCAACTGGTCCAAAACCCACACATAGCAGGCATGAAAGGGGCTATGCTGCTTTCTGCCTATGAGTTGCGGGTTCTGATTCCATCCTGCCCTATCCTGGCAGAGGTCCCAGAAAAAATCCATTTATTAATAATCTGAGTAGGGGGATCAGGGAGAGGACTGAATTTCACCCTAATGGAGAAGTTTCACTATGACTGAGATTATAAGCAGTCCCCTTTATCCTGGATTTGAATTTTTTTCTCATATGAAAGTCCTTTACAGCAGTATATAGTGGGACTTAGAATTTAATCATCTTCAGATTGCTCAGTGCCAAAAGCATGAGAGAAAAGATTTCCAGGAGTGTGGTTTTGGGTACATATCTTATTTAAATCACAGATTAACATATATCAGCAATTCACAATAAACAGTGTCCTGTTATGCAGCAATAATTTTTCAGAGTTTTGCCAATGGTTGAGCAAAAGCTACTGGTACTACAATAGCGAGCCTTTCCATTCATAGTTTGAAATGTGCCATAGTTTAAAAGGTGTTCTGAAACCTGGAAAAATATATGATTTGTAGAATGAAAAGAGTTGGTATCTACAAAGAATATATTTTATATTTTGTAATTCTAATACACAAGTAACCACTAGGAAAACTTGTACGGTGTGTAACACGGGGAAGATAAGTTGTGTCCGCCTAACTTGCCTTGCTCACCCCTTACCCAGTACTTCAAATAGATATTGGTAATGATTTTATGGGGACTTCTGTCCAACCCACAGGGAAAGTGAGAGTCTGTGGGCAGTACATTTCATTTTTAATTGCACTATGCTGGCACTGGCCTATTGGTTTTACATTGCCAACAATAAGTGAAAGGCCCGTTTAGTGTTTACTCCCAACAGGGGCTGTCCAGTTATTTTCTAGATTTCCTCCATTAGCGGTGAGTGTTCTGACAGCTGGGTTAACTCTTTGCCATTTCTGTGGAGCTCTACATCATGGAAGTTAGGAGGGTGTCATGGCAAACACTGTTTGTGCTTTCTACTGAACTTAATAAAAGAACATTTATGTAAAAATCTACCTTTGCCATTTCAACAAATTGCAGCTGAAAATTGACTCTTAAAGGACCACCTCTCTTCAATGAGGCTGCTTTTTTTGTGATTACAAACTATTAGAGGCCTATACTTTAACTGAAGAATCCACTCAGACACTGTTTGCACTGTAATACACTACAAAACCATTGAACCCAACACTCAGTGCTAGTCAAACATCAGAAAAAAGTACTAATCTAATATATCACTGCACAAATTTCACTGCGTTTATCTAATATAATTGCTATGAATGGTCATGGAATGGAAAATGGGCAGTGCACTCACTCTCACATCCCTTTATGGGTGCAGCATTGGACACGGGGAAGGGGGGGAGATAGGCTTATTCTGCATTCCCTGTCCTCCATGTATATCCACTTCAGAATCTGACCTGCAGTGAGGAGATTGAACATTGTCATCTGAATGAATGAAAGATTTCTTCACATACTTTTGGAGCTGGTTATCACATACACCTCCAAGGGCTTAGGCAGACAGGCATTGTGTTCATATGGATTCTTATTTTTGCTTCTCTTAATATTAAAGGACAAACATCATTCCTCTGGCTCATATTCCCAGGTTCTCCAATAGTACTGAAAATATTCTGAACAAATTATTATTATTAATGTTTCCTCTCTGAAGGCCAGAATCTTAGTCTTCGTAAATTAACAATTCTCTTTTCACCCTGAGAGCTGACTGGCAAAGACTCTGGTATTGTTTTAAAGAAATTCAGAGACCGGTTTATAAATTAAAAGGACGGGTCTACAGAACTATTTAAAATGGATTTATTTTTCTAACAAAAAATATGCTGAGAATCAAATCTCCTCAGGAGCAGACTGTCCCCAAGGTCCAGCCATCCTCCAAATCCTCCATCTGGTAAGATGGGCAGACTTCTGTTTGCTTTTAATTTTCATTTAATTGTTGATGCCTGCCATTCAAATATTTCAAGTTACACAGAGAGTGAAAGATGCTAGAGTTAGAATAACTAATGAATAAGATACAGTTGTGATGGGACTCTCTTCCCAGGAACTCCTAGAGTTACTTCAAATAATGTTCTTGACACTGCTAGTCTGACTTTTCAACAGTTTTTCAAAGCAAAACCAAGTTGTTGGGAGCTCTGGCATGCCACTGTTTTTTTTTTAAGTAGAACTCCCCAGTGATTTCAATGTGCAGCTCTGCTTAAAAACTGATGGCACAATATGATGTAGGGTTTTGATTTTTCTCCTGGTATATACTCTTGATTAATTGGTAAGAGTAAAGTTCTGTTCTCTCTTACATTAGTGCAACACTGTTGATTTCAGGTGGGGTCGTAGTGGTGTCAGTGGAAATCAAATTTTTCCGTGAAAGTTTAAATTAAGGGGGAATAGGAGTTGAAAAAAGAATTAAACCTCACCTTTTCCCACCCGCTTTTATTCATTGCCTTAGTCAAATCAGGCCAATTCTGCCCTTAGCAATTCCCATGCAATCCCATTGACTTCACTGGAGTTGTATGCATATACCTGAGGGCAGAATATGGCCCATTATTAGTCTTCAAATTTCTGTAATCCTATAACTAAATTGAAGTGTGAAGGAATAGGGAGCCCAGTTACAAAAAGGGGAAGAGGTGCCAATGTCTGATATTTCCCTACACTCTATTATCTAAGTGGGCTTTTTTCTGTTCTAGTTTTAAATAATTCAAGCAAAGAAACTTCCACCATTTCCCTTGGGAAACTAATCACAAATGGGACTAAGCCAAAATGCTCCTTTGCTCATTGTCTTCCATTTCTGCTAGTTGCAAATTCTTGAATCACTCTAAGAACATTTATCTCCTTGCTTTCTCTTTGTACCTTTCGAACACTTCCTGAGCCTGATTCTGACTTTGCTTACACCAGTGTAAACCAGGAGTAACAGGAATCAGTGGAGTCCCAACAGTGTAAGCTGATGTAAGTGATAGCACAACTAGGCCTTTTAGTTATTTTAATGATTCCTTATGCAAGCCCAGATCTCCCCACTTCTGCAACAAAGGAGGGATGGTCAGCCACTTCAGCGACATCTTCGCCTGTCTCCCACCAGCCTTCTTTGGACATGAAGAACATTTCATGGATCCAGGTCCACACAGGAAGAAAGACGAGGCAGAAATCACACAGGACATGGGCAGAAGCAGATGGGCCATGAGTGAGACTGTGGTAATACAATATGGGGACATATTATCTATTCTGTAGAGGTCATGGAGGCAGTGTGGTTCCACTAGAGCTGCTGAGGGCCAGACACAGGTGCAGAGGCACAATAGCCCATGACTCTATATGGATCCCCCTCAGACACATGCAGTTCCAAAAGGAACTGGCAAGCTTATGCATGGGCCCAGTTGTCCATTTTACATGTGGATGTTTTTCTCAGGGGACACTCACTCCTGGGATCTACACTGAAGCCCCAGTGAAGTGTTCATTGCCAAGATTTCTTCCTCCATAATTCCCTTCTGTGGATTTTACTGCAGGAGGGGATGATCTACGCCATAGCAAATTAATCCTGTAATAAATACTGCTCTTATTATCAATAGATCTAGATAGTCACAATGTAGCAAACATTAATGTTAGGGCATTTATCAATAGACCATTGGCAAAATTCTGTTCTGACTTATACCAATGCAAATCTGGAGTAATTCCATTTAGACTTCAGTTGAGTTGCTCTGAATTTGCAGAAAAGAAAATGAGAGTAGAATCCAGCCCAGTATTTATAAAGGCTGCTATGCATGACAGCTTCACTTTAAGGAAGGGGAATACTTAAAAGTATAAGAAGATATAAGCGTCAGACCATAGCATGAGAGACAGACAGCACAGAGAGGACTGAATAATACAAATAAGCAGCGAAAAGCATATTAAAGAAGGGATTTCAACGTTACTGACTTCCATTTCCATATTAAACTTTTCTTTTATAAAAGAAATAATACTGGGAGAATGATGAATTCCTGACTAATTTATTTTTGGCAGAGTTAAAAATGAAATGACAGTAGCACTTTATATACCACCAAAAAGAGAATCAATGCACAGCTACTCTCCAGCTTCCCTTTTTTACCTGCCACCCTCCCCGTTGTGATTGCTATGGTATGTTTTCACACTTGAATCTAGGAGATTAAAGGGCAGATTCTGACCTCTGTTGTACTGAGGTAACTACAGAGCAACTCCAGTAAAATCAATGTGGTTACTCTGGATTTACAGCAGTGTAATTGAGGGCAGCATTTGGCCTTAGTTAATTCTTACATTCTGGATTTTGCTAGGTAAATTTTGAAATTTTGAAGCTTTAGGGCCCCAATCTGCATTACCAAGTGCAATGAGCTAGATCCTCAACAGATCTAAATTGGAATCATTCCATTGAACTCAATGGAACTATGCCAATTTAGACAAACAGCATCTGACCCACTATGCACAGAGGGATTCCATGAACCAGGTTCTGCTCTAATGCCAGCATAAATCCCAAGTAACTCTCATTAAGTTGATAGACTTAATCAGATGATGCTTCTGTTACAGCCAGTAGAATTTGGCCCCATTAGATCAAATTTCACCCAAATCCTAGCTCTTATTTTCCCAGTTTCAAGTCAATAGCTTTGTTAGATATAAAACTGCTTTGGAAAACATTTATATAATTTCATGGTACACTAGAGCCTACTGTACAATCCTATACACTGAACACAATCCTTGCATTTTCCATCAGAGGCTGTGAATGTCAAGTGTTGCAGGTGGGGATAATAAAAGGTTGCAATACTGTCAGAAGTGCCAGGATTTCTTGTTGATTGGCTCATTGTACAGCTTCTCTAATCCAGATCTGGGAAGGGAGAAGAGGAAATCAATCAGATGGTTTCCTACAGCTCTGGAATAAACACTTCAGATGCTCTGTCTTCCCTGTCATGTTGTAGGATTCTTTGAGATATTTGCTGTCTCCAGTCAGAGCTATGAATCAGTGAAGGAATGTGGTTTTTTCCATTGCATATTTGTTTAAATAGCATTATCACATGAAGCCATATTAAGTTTCAACTTGACTCATTCGCTAAGGATCCCTGTGAGATACAAGGATGTGCCCTACTGTATGTAAATAGTCACTGACAAATGAAATCTCTACAAAGGCTGAGACACAAACTGACAAAAGCAAAGAAATACAAAGTTAGTACTATCACTGCAACCTGTAATCGTACTCAGCTGAGAACAAAAGGATGAAATAATGTCAACCTTCACCTTGAATTACAGTAAATTTGCAAATTTGCTTCACATCAAGATTAAGCATACTTTGTCATTGTGATTTCCCATAAGTATTTTTAAAGACAGTTTAACCATCTTTTTAAGGTGCAGCTCTATAATGGAATAGTTGGGGCATGCAAATGCTCCCCTTCTGCCCTTTCACATCACTAGAGTCCCAATCCCATTAATATATGCACTACTATTAGTCCCCGTGCCACCTATTCTATTGCACCCCTTTTCAGTTTCAGGGCCTTATCTGGGGAATTGCAGCCACTCCTACAATTTTTGAATAATGAATTGTTTTCCAGTCTCCAGTCTCCATTAAAATCCATGGAGCTACATGAATTTACTCCGGCTGAGCTAGACACAAACAGAAGTTAAAATGACTCACATGTAATTATTTGGACTCCTATCTAATCAGAAAAGAAAAACATTACTTCAGGGTTCAGTCTGGTGCCAAATTTTAGATTGGAGCCAAATTTTATGATTGAGTTATAAGTGCCTGGAAAATAGGCTGCCTCATGGACATGGTGCCACAATGTTAATTAGTGCATTGTAAATGTGAGCGCTGTAACAGATAGCCAGAATATCCATTCCAGTGGATATTAGCCATACTGGCTGCCTCACTAGGATCCAAGCTTCATTTGGCACAAGATATATTTTTTTTCTGTCTAATCTCGCTTGGATTTATGCTAAAGCTCAAGCCATCCACTGAACAGTCATTCTAGTTATCATCAGTTACTCTGCCTAAAAATCTGCCCTATCTGCTGACACTTTTTGGACTTGCAGCTGAAATAAGAAATAATGCTGACAACCCCCTTAAATGCTCCTCAATTGCTAAATATTTGACTTTCCAGAGTTGCTAGTTGGTTTGTTATTTATTTTCATAATGTCCTCTTCATTATAAAACAACATATTTCTAATCCCTCCTCCCCTGGAAAAATATATATAAATCCAAAAATGATACTAATTTAATCAGAATCTATCACTTCAGTTGGACTACAATTGATGTGAAGCTTTCCAACTGCCTGAGCAAGACAAAATAAATAATCCTGGCAATTAGATTTGAAGGTTCTACCAACTGGAATGCCAATATTCCTCCTTGTATCCAATGCTCAAGCCATTCCAGGGACTAATAAAAGCTTTCTGAGAAGGCCAACAACTAGCTTCCAAGACAACAGTAATGGAATGCTACTTGCTGTAATTTTGATTAAAACAGACAATGGGAAGCATATCTGGCCAGTGCTTCTGTATAAAGCAACTGTCAAATGCTGAACACAGAAATGTTTCCTCCTAAACTGTAAAATTCCAAAAGCATTCAATTTATTTCAATTTGATTCAATTTATTTTTAATTGTAAATGACTGAAAAAGGTTATAGCATGTTCACATATGGAGATATATTATTTATACTTTCAACATTAATTCAGGCTGCAGCAAAACAAAGGAAAATATTCATTGAACAGTGTAAAGGTCACCAGATAACCAATATAGGTAAAATTGTTGTGCTGTATTTTACATGTCCTGTGGGTACGGTCCATCTTGTTGTCATGCTACTTTTTGTAAAATGGTCTAACTGTTGTAACACTCTCACTGAGAAGAGGCATGCTGTACTAGAATAGGTACAAATTTTAAGATCTTAGTTCTAGTCAGACTTTTCAAACATCCCAGATTTTGTGAAATGCTTCCTTTTCCTGCAGTCACGCTAGCAAGGCAATGCTCCATGGATGACAGAAACAGCCTCTTTGCCTTAGGCAAAGTTGTGCTGGGCTGAGATCCACCAGGCCATGAGACTGGAGCTTACCTCTTCCACTACTTGGTGTTTATATTTCTGTGCACATTAAAACATTTATTATTAAGCATGGCCTCACAGCTGAAGACAGAGGCAGTATCTATCACCCAATTTTACAAATGAGTGATTGCACAAGGTGACTTCTGGCATAACTGGAAATAGAACCAAGGTACTTGACTAACCTATTGCTAACCATTGCTGTAACCAGTAGACCACACTCCTCCTCCAAGAACAGAACTCAGGAATCCTGATCCCCAACCTTCCACTACCATCTAGCAAAATAGCTGGGTGACTCATTGGCAAAGTGTATGTAATGTCCCCCTCTGCTTGCTGGCCCACAGAGGAGCTAACCTTTACTCTTTTAGCTCAAGTGGTAGATGTCTAAGTTAGGAATGTGAAGGTCTTGGATGCAAAGCCGGACTGACCGGTATAGGGAATACCTGTGGTTGCATGCAGTACCATTTGTGTTTTGCCAGTTTTCTTTTTACAACTCATTTAGTTAAAAACCATTATAATGTCAATTATGGCGTGAGGTGCAACAAAGCATAGGGTGT
Organism: Trachemys scripta elegans; assembly: GCF_013100865.1. Lineage (NCBI taxonomy): Eukaryota > Metazoa > Chordata > Testudines > Emydidae > Trachemys > Trachemys scripta. The sequence continues at coordinate 73,607,742 of NC_048306.1, read as the reverse complement.
TCTCCATTTCAGTCATTTGTCACACATTTCAGTTGCTTCCTTCATACATTGGCAAGTTTGAAGAATGAGAGGTATGGTTCTTCTCCTAGGTCTGCCACTGTCCTTGGAGAAATCAGAACCTCTATCAGTCTGTTCCACCATTGTACCGCCTACCTCCATTGGGGGTGGGGTTGGAGGGTTAATTAATGTCTATATAGATGCACATATAAATGTTAAGGCTTATAGCTCCTTTGCATTGCAGTTCTAAGCACAAAGGGACACCTTCTGCTCTCAGTTATACTGGTGTAACTCTGGAGTACAGATCTAATGAAGTCAATAAAGTTACTCTGGATTTGCAGTGCTGTTAGCAAGTCAGCTAGAGTAGAGCTAGCATGGGTATGTCTCCACAAACTGCAAACTAAACCCACAGCTTCAGTGTAGATGTACCCTAAGATGCCCACAGGTATCAATTCTAGAGATGGTTTTTATGCTAGGAACTGGATAAGAACATAAGAATGGCCATACTGGGCCAAACCAAAGCTCCATCTAGCCCAGTATCCTGTCTTCCAACAGTGGCCAATGCCAGGTGCCCCAGAGGGAATGACCAGAACAGGTAATCATCAAGTGATCCATTCCAACTCATTCTGCAGAAACCCAGAGAGCTCTTTGATTGCAATGATTTTTTGTCACCACTGAGCCTGACCAAATCTGAACCAGTAAGTTCTAGATGAAAGGCTCCATTATCCCACTACTGAATCCTTAAGCCATGCAGTCCCCTTTACTACATACCAACATGACAAAACCTGCCAGGATCTTTTTGCTCCTACTGGCTCCTCTTAAAAGTGAGTTTGTTTGTTTGAAGACTTTATACTACTGATCCATTGAGTGATGGAGGATTTTCCACTTCCTGGGTGACGGTAGTGGTTTATCATTTAAATCTGAAATATATGAGGCTTAAGATACGTCACCTATTTCCCCCACTACTGAAGGATCAAATGTAAAAGTCATATCAATAAAAGCAACTGGCAGTCAGAAAGCATCTTAAGAAGGTTTTCTCTATATATCAACAAGCTTATATGTTTTCTCTCTCTCTCTCTCTCTCTCTCTACTAGCCCATACACAATCCCTTTACATATATGAATCTGCTGGTAATCTCTCCAGAAGGCAATATGGTTGTATAGTGCATTTTAGCCAAAGAGAAGGAATAAAGCAGAGGCAGTCAACATAGATAAACAACTAGTATATTGCATTCCCTGTACACACATACTGGATAAACATTACTGCTGGTCATAGCTATCCAGTGTGTAAATAATGGGTTATGAGACTGAAGAAACCAGCTGGAATCCCTACTAGGCAGGAAAGGAAAAGCACTTCTAAAATTTTCATCATGTTTTGTCACACTAGGTTGAGATGCAGAGGTTATGATGCAGTTACATGGTAACATGTAACTATCACAGCCCCACAATATGTGTAAAGATTATCTCTAAAAGGAGTCTTATTAGATTTTTCTTGTATGGATTAAAGAAAACTAATTCATTCCCTGAAAAAAGACCTCTCAGAGATGCAGCACTTGACAAACAGAGGCATGTTGAAAAATAGTGTTGTAATAAATGAAAAGCAATTGGAATCTGAGAATCTCATTTGAATTTAGTCTCGGGCACTCGTTTTTTCACCAAATCATGTTTTGAAGTTCTTCAGGAACACATAATACAGTCCAGAAAGTTACCGTTAAGGAGACAGAAATCTGGACAGCCTGTACATTCTCAGTTTATTTATCTTACAACAAAGCCCCAAACCTAATAAGCACTAATTAGATGTGTAGGAAAGACATGGTCCTCATTTTGAAATAAGAAGTATATACATTAACCCGCACATGCAAAAACTATCCCCAGATGCCCTAGCCATTGTTCTTTCCTTAGGAAATTGGCCTCCTCCCATAAATCAAACTTCCTGCCACACTTGGGCACAGGGTGTACATCACAATGCAAGGATGGTGATCCTCCTCCTGCAGTGCACAGGATCTGAGAAGGTCCCAGTAAACTTCCAGGTTCCAGGTACCGGAAAGTCCCCAGTTCAGTTATGCAGCATGGACTGAGACGTCACCATTGCCCTGGGTATTTGAGGGTTCGCTACCTAATTTGTGAGGGTGTGGGGTTCAGGCCCCATCTAGGAGGGCCCTTGTGCTTTGAATGAAGGAAAAGCCCCATCCCAGCTCTTGGATCCCAGTGTGAGAAGTGGGCTGGAAGAACCCAGCTGGATCTTTGCCTCCCATCCCTTACCCATGCCACTCCTGCCACTGTGGAGTCCTAGAACATCCAGGGGTAGAAGTCAGGTTTGTCAGGACTTGCCTCCAGGTTCTTCTGCTCGGCCCCAAGCCCGCATAGCTTGGGATGGCCTTGTGTAAGTTTTGAAACCCAAATCAGTCAGATCATCATCTTGTTTATCCATGTTAATGTTTGCTGTCTCTGCTAGTTTAAAATGTAAATATATTCATATCCTGCACATATGTGCTTTATATAGATCAGTCTGTAGAACTGCATGTCACAGTTCCAGGGTATCTACATCTGTATATTTCCTCCTCCACTGTCTTTCGACGACACCCACTTAAAGGTTTCTAGCTCACAGACATCACCTCTCGGGTGGAGACCTGCACCCCACTCACTTCTGACTGATGTTTTAAGAGTACGTATCTACCTGATCAACATTGTGATATCCTCAGCAAGCAAATTTGCCTAAAAGGCCAGCACCTGTGCTTTACTTTCTCTCCATAGGCCCTGGCCAGTGAATTGCCAGTAGTGACAAGTTACCCCACACTTCCTTCTAAGTATGCACATTTATTCTTAAAGTGAAAGCATTACAGAGAATGTATATAAAACAATAAAAGAAGCTAACAAGCTTACCAGAGGTCACCTCCAAATCCAACATAGGGCCCTGTTAGATGTCAGTCCGTCATACCTACAAGTGGGTTTTCCCTGTGGTTACAAGTTCACATCAGTCTTTAGATCAGGAACCAGAACAAAGGTCGTGAGTCAGTTTAAATTTGGGCTATTTATCCCAAAGTCCTTTCTTTGTCCGTTGATCTCTGGAGAATCCCAATTGAACCAGAATCTGTGAGCCTCCACAACTGGGAGAGGAGGGGGTACCTCTCTGGAGGTGTTACAATAAGCTGAGTGATTTGCTGGAATCATCCCCTACTGTTTTCACTTCCTGGGGGAGCTGTGGTAACCTTATCTCCATGGAGTGCTTCTAGTCTATCCACAATGATACACAGACTATTTGTACACTTAATACAATATTATCTCCCAAAGATATTGAAAGAAGTTGCCTTGCCTGTCATACTTCAACCCTCATGCAGGTTAATTATTAAAATTACGCTAATCTGAGAGGCAGGACAGGTGACATTCAGTCCTGGACCAGATGCAGGTTTGAAGTCTTATCTGTCTCATGACCCATCAGATGCTTTATATCATCAGAAAGAATCACCTTTCCCAGATTATAAGGTCCTTCGCTGGATTATGAGATATTTGATTTTACAACTGTGACATTGTTATGTATACATGGAAAAGTCATAGCATATACTTTTAAGAGGTTTGAAACATTTATATTTATTTGTTTATTAAGTCCTGTATAGCTACATACTGGCATGTGATGTCCTTGGCTTTCCAAGTGGAGGAACGTGAACCAGGGTAAAGATAAGATTTTTAGAGATTTTAAATATTTACCAGTACAAATTTCTGAGGCTAGCAGATAATAACTAAAGCACCATGGCTTTAATTGTGGAGGAATATAAAATATATTAGTACTAATAACAATTGTAAAATTTAAAGGAAAAAAAAAAACTAAAGTAACTTTTCTCTAAAATGTGGCATAAACAAAATACAAGGTGGTGTAGGGTGTTATGAAGGTTTCATTGACATGAATTCGGAATAGCTTCATTACTCATCTGTGTATATCTTTACATAATTCTTGTATTAATTATTCTTTATCATTAGGATAAATGCTTCTTAAAATAGTTATTTTTCTAAAACAATTATTGCCTATTAATATGAAATTATCTTATCATTCTCTATTTTTTTTTCTTAAGCCAAATTTCCATTAGAAGAAACAGACATGGGCAAAAGAGTTTTTTTAAGCACAGTTAGACCTCTTGCTGGGTTTTGTGATAATTGCTGGAGCTTCCTTCATTATCAGTTTGGACTTTAATAACAAAAGAAGACAAGTGTAGAGCCTATTTGGCTTGAGCTAATTACTAGCCATTCCCGTTCAATTTATGTTCAGAGGAGTGCAATAATCATGACACAGTGCATTAGTTCTCTCACTGCCAGAGACTGCCATAGTGACTGCTAATTGGGAGGGCAGATTCTGGTGAGGAATAGTATTTTACTATACTGGTTTAGCACAGTATTAGTGGTATCTGCTCATGAAGAAACTTTCACTGCTATTTCTTCCATGCAGTGCTTGGTATTTAACTGAAAAGTGCTAGAAAGATAACTGTTCCTTTTTTATGTGGAGGGGTTTAGGAAACTAAATTTTTTCTACTTCATTGCAGATGCAAGTGACAGAGCTCTGAGTTGCTTGCAGTTTAACAGTGTTTGTAATTAACATTTCAGCTGCAGTTAATTAAAAAAAATTGACCAGAAAACGAAGAGCTGATGAGGATGAAACAAATGGATCAAGTCACCTGGAAAGAAAGCACTGTAGTGTCAGATTTTTTTGTTAATATATATGTATATATATAGTAGAAGTATAATACCACAAGTAATCCAACATATTGCATTTCAGCAGAACCTGTAAATTAGAGTACATATGCTTATATAGTTGTATGGTGCAGCTCTGTTGTAGGGCTATTTACTGGTGCTAAGCAATTTGGTCCTGAGCCAAAGCCCACTGAAATCAACACACTACTAGCACATACACTGGCAGGGGTGAACAAAATTGTGGAAAGTAGTTCATACTAATTCTTTCCACCAAGTCCCAAAGAGTTGTGATGGGGGAAGCTATTCCTGCCTAAATACTCCAACACAAAGGGCCATACAAGACTCAGTTGTGTCACTTCTTTCCTACAATATGCACAGAGGTAGGAAGTACTCTGATATGACCTGTGCTGCCATGCTAGTAACACACCACTGATACACAGCACTTTCCATGTGATATCTCAGAGCACATAGGAAATTGGAACCTGAAAGATAAACACCTGTCCTTGAGGTGAGCCTTGGTTGACTGACTGATGTTAGATGAAAGAGAGAAGTACTTCAGTGAAATAGTGAGTGCCATCACCTCACCCTCATTTGAGGGCATTTAATCCTGGTAGTTAATACAGTGAACAGCCAGGGCTCTTGTAGGACTCATTATTTAGACACTAAAATCACTAAAAGTGCCTTCTTCCATGGCTAGCAAGAAGACTTCTTTCATTTTTTCAGATGTAGAGCCGGCCACAGTAGTTCATACCTTTGCCATCTTCAGGCTTCACCACTGTAATCCCCTCTATCTGAGTCTAAAAAAATCACCAAGAAGCAATAGCTGGTGCTTAATATAGTGGCTTATCTCTTCAGCAGGTAAGCTCAAGAGAGTACGTTATAGCCAGTGCTCCACGATCTGATCCACTTTGCAGTTCTGATATTGATCTCTAAATCTCTTAAAGAAATACAGTCATTCTATCTCAAGGAGCACCTCTTTTTCTGAATAGAGGTGGGTGAGAAATAGTTCTGAAAAAAATTCCCATCCCAAATCAGGACAAAAGTCAAAATACTGGACATTTTTGCACAGTGACAAACTAACAAAATTTCAGTTTGGGTCAATTCAAAATATTTTGTTTTGATAATTTCTAACTGCTTCACTTCACTTGACTTTTTTAAAACTATATCAAATTTCAAAACAAAAATTTGTTTTGATCCAGGAAACTGGAATTTTTAATTTGGAAAACAATTTGGTGTTGACAAATTGACATTTTTCAACAGGAAAATGGTTTGCTGAAAAATCCCTGACCCACTCTACTTCCAAGACCTATCACCATGGCAGTTCTCCTCATCCCACACACTATGACTAACAGGGTCCAGGTTTAAAACTTGATGGAGGTGGTTCTAGAGTTTATCAATAGAAGCCCATGGCTTTAGAACACTCTCCCAAAGTAGACCAGGAACAGTCCTTCTCTCCCCATATTGAACAACAAATACTCAATACTTCAAAAAAGCATTCCTCAGAGAACCAGAACAGCAGAAATTCTGCAATGTGCTCCAAAGTAGAATGATTGAGCAAAAAGATTAGAACGGAGAAGTATCCCTTCTATATAATTCCTGCTGTTTTCCATAATTCATTTTTCCAGAACTTAGATAGCACATTGGGGGTTTGTCTACATAGTGGGGTAATGTGCACTATGGGGGTGTGATTTCTAAAGTGTATTAATAACTTGCACATTAATTGGTCCATGTAGATCCTGCTGGTACGCACAAAAAGTTCCAACGTTGGCTTTAATGTACCATGTTGTATCACACCTCCGTCGTGCACGTACTACATCAAAGAAGACTAGGAAACTTCTATTGTTCATCAGCAGGGTCTACACAGGCCATTTAATGTGCAACACATTAGTGCGCTTTACAAATCACACCCCTGTAGTGTGCATTACCCTACCATGTAGAGGCACTGCAAATGTAGGTAGGTAAGTAGAGAGAGATTTACAGCATTTGCTGCCCCAGAGTGCCATCACAGATTGACATTTTTGTCCTTGTTTACAAGTGGAAGTCCTCTCCAATCTCATCTGCCTGTTTACAAGTGGAAGTCCTCTCCAATCAGAAATCAGACATCCAGTCCTGCTATCACATTAGTAAACAAAATCCAAGTATGAGACACATAAAAACATTTTATTTGTTCCTTACACTTTTAGTTGTTTGCTCACCTGCATTTGTAAAAAGATATCCAAAAGTTGTATGAGAGCAGTCGTTGCTAACGTATCTGCAGTTTCTTTGCCACACAATAACACTAGAGAAATGTGATATCTGCATGTTAAAAAGTGCATTAATGTTTTGCTAATGATGGTAGTATCTGGTACATGCAATATGATTGCATTCAGATCCAATAATATGTAGAATTTTGGGTGCCAGAACAATGGTTTCCTATCATTCATGTTCCCTTTGTTTTATCCCCTATACCTTGATAAAGTGCTGGGTTCTTCCATTGCATGTTTATTTTTAGGACTTCTTTTGGAGAAATTGGACTTCTTACCCAGGGGCCTATCATTCTTCATTTGTTGTAACAGCTGGGATCATTGACATGTTCATTAATTTGTAAATAAAAGCAAAGGCAAGAGAAACCACTAATTACGGTATGTGTTACAGGTATGCCAAACAAGTGGCATTTCTATGCTCTGCAACAAAACATCACTGTAGCTTACTATCTTAAATAGGTCTACTTTTTTGATACCGCTGAATTGTGCCATACAGTCACATTGTATGACTTCGGGATAGCACAGCAGGAGAGGTACATCATAACAAATGAATCATCAGAGCTCTGAGACCTCCATTTTCCTAATTTACATTTCAAAAGAGTATATGGTGGTGAAAAAGTAAAGAAATCATTTGCTATTGCTAGATAAGTGCTTCTCCAAGCAGGAAACTCAATGCCAATTCTGAAAAGTGTTCTGATTGTAATTTTCTTTCTGTGTTAGGACAGGCACAAAAGACATTTAAAGCGCCAGCATTAAAAGCTGTCCAGCATTTCTGCAATCTTTGACAGTTAAAGCACCAAGTGGAATAGCAGGTTGATGGGCTCAACTTCCCTGAATCCTTAGCACAAAACTAGGTGCCCTATAAATAAATGCTGGCTGGCTACAGTACAATTAATAGAAGAGAATAAAGTGGATTCTATTAACTTTACAAATGACTTTGTCACAAAGAGCATTCTGTTACAAATCCCATCTGCTGAAACTTCTCCACAGAAGTTAGAGGGTACAGCAACTTTTAAGTGGAACTTCAGGTTACAGCCATATTCACCAAACCTGGCAGAGGGAGCTGTAATTCACATTTTCCCATCCCCACCTAGTCCCTTAGACAAGAAGTTCACTCACCTTGATGGGGGGAGGGCAAGGATTATTATAGTCCCCTGTTCTCTTAAGGGGTTACCACCACATGGGGACCTTTAAAATCCACAGCATCCCCATCAAGTGGAGGTCCCTGAGAGGGCTACACTGGCTGTGTCTCCACCCTGGACTTTGCTCCCCATTTTGGGGACTATACGGACTCTCCTCAGTTGAGGGAAGGGGAGGTTGAGGCCATTATGTGCTGCCTCAAGTTTCCCCTGACAGATTTTCTGCTAGTGGGTGCCACCACATGGGATTATACCAGTGGAAGCCAGCATAGATCTTTGACTGACTGTAGCCCTATAATTTTTCAGTTTGCATTGAGATGCTGGGGAAATTGCAGCATTCCTATTTTGCATGTTTTTAAACGAAAATTGATAAGCCTCATAATTTTGAGCTTTTAAATATTTCCTCTTTGAAGCTGCCATTGATGCCACCTCTCTTCTCCATAAAATGCCAGTGTATTATTGCATATTTTTACTATCACTGAAGCTCCAGTTGTGGGGGGGTGACAGAGGGGGGCAGAGGAACTGCCAAGGAATCTCATTACAGAACAAATGGTAATGCTTCTCAGCAGATAACTGGCATTCATTATGTTACCTCATTCTCGTGACAATGTCTGTAATGAGAATGGGGAATTGCAAAACATGAATTCGTTCCCATGATGATGACAGGGATACAAATTGAAAGTGGTACAACTTTAAACCATTGCCATTAAATGTTAAGGCTCCTCATCTTGTGCTGATCCTCAAATCATGTGCCAGCCCAGGCTAAACTTTCTCATCGCTGAATTGTAAAATCCAGAAGCCCCTGGCCTGAGTGACCTCTCTATCACCAGTCTGATGACTATTTGAGAGAGAGATAATTAAGTCTTTGGACCCAATACTGGCACCTCCAAGTGTAAAGGCAAGCAGTCCAAGGCTGCCTCTGTCCTGTGAAGCTATGTTATCTGTTCATCCAAACCTGTGCATGTGGTGAAGCAATTATGAGCATAATTTAGTAACCATAATTGAAGTCACCAAGTAATTCGAAGATTAATTGCCATATAATTTGAAGGTTTTAGATCTCAGTGCCTAGATAGTTTCTCTGTGACTATATGTTGCTAATGTAGAAGGTGATATTAAAATAAAAATATAAAAAATTGCCAGGATCAAAGTAAACCTCTAAAAACAAGTCCATCTGCTACTTTGTTACATAATTTACAATATATGCCATTTAACAGACCTAGTGAAATCAAGTGAAGACAGCTTATTTCAACACTGAAGAATTCCTCTTGATCTACAGTAAGGATTTCACTAGACAGGAGGCATGTACTAACATTATCATCACACTCATATCAGACACAGTATGGAACACCCTTGGTGTTCAGAAGCTGGGAAGGTCACAGCTCACAGAGACCTCTTGGGTGTCCTGGCATTAAGGTCTGACACAGATTTCAAAAAGAAGCTCAAACATTAGTTTATAATTCATATGGAATCAATAGCAGTTCAAGTACAAGTAAGAGATCCAAGCCAGAGTCTCTAGAAATAGGGCTTATAAACTTTGCCGCAAGCAGAATTCTGAAAGTTCTTAACATTCGAAGATCAAGGAAACATGGCAACCTGAACTACCACCCCAAGATAACAATGTACAATGGTGTTATTATTGCTAGCTAATGTGGTTTAAACATTTCGGTCATCATAGTTTCCAAGTTTCCGAGGAAACAATGGCTAACCTCTCTCAGCATTCAAAAACATGCAATATCACAGGCGAGTTTGCACTCATGATTAATTTACAGCTCATCATAAGGTTTTGAATTCATCCTCAATAGTCAACTTTGCCTCTCAGCCTTTACATTTTCCTTTCAGTTATCTTTAAACATTTAGTGATTGATTTCATCCTACACCCAACGGTAAAAATCTCTCTATTTTCACAACTAGACACCAATTAGCCATTATCCTGTCACCCATAGATTTTTGCATCTTGACTGAGATTGCATGCAGGTGGTTACATCTAATACTGAGTCAGCGAGGGGATAGAGTCATAGCAAGAACAGCTTTATTTCCTCACCACACGGGCTCTGGAGCCACCGAAATGAGCAGGTATTTCTAGAAATCCTTGACTTACATTTGAAAACCTGCCTGTTGATTTTGTGAACCAGAGATGGCCTAGTCTCAATTTTAGTGTTCATCACCTTCTAACATTGCTGCCTAAAAGATTTTGCATGAAGCAGAGCAAGAGCCCCAGAAGCTTATGACCTCAGAGGTGATGCCCAAGCCTGAACACAAAATACTCAGGTGTCTGGTAACGGCCTGTGACTAAAGTGATTGTAACCGACAAAGTATGATGCAGTTCTTGTTGTGATTAGATTTTGTCTTCAGATTAGGGATGAGCATCACCTGAAGGGATTTATGTTGTAAAACAAGAAGGCTGGAGTCCCACAGGTTTTAGGCTAGTAGGATGCTGTACTTTTCTCCTCTCATTCCCCATCACTTTTGTCCCTACCTGTGATCTACACTAGACATTCTCCAAAATCCTATTTTCACCAGCCCACTCTGTGAAATTAGTTGCAGGTAAATTTAGAAACAAAAGGCCAGACTCAAAGCCCCTTATTTAGTTTTTACTCAGCCAAAGACCTAATGTGGGGCAAATCTGATTTCTGTTACTCTGGTGTAAATCTAGACCAACACCACTAAGGCCTGGTCCACACTAACCCCCCACTTCGAACTAAGATACGCAACTTCAGCTACGTGAATAATGTAGCTGAAGTCGAAGTACCTTAGTTTGAACTTACCGCGGATCTGGACGCGGCAGGCAGGCTCCCCCATTGACTCCGCGTACTCCTCTCGCGGAGCAGGAGTACCGGCATCGATGGCAAGCACTTCCGGGATCGATCCGGGATCGATTTATCGCATCTAGACAAGATGCGATAAATCAATCCCAGAAGATTGATTGCTTACTGCCAGACCCGGAGGTAAGTATAGACCTACCCTAAGAACAATGGGATTATAGTGGATTTACATGTGGATAATTGAGATCAGAATTTAGTCAAATGAATCACTTTGGGATTTGGCTATTGACTTAAATTAAAATTATGCCTGACTAAGTACTGAGAGGGCTCTATCGTGCTGATTAGGCATCATTCCCAATTTGGGATAGTGCAGAGCTTCTTGGAGCCCTCAGATACACAGGAGAAGTGCACCCAGATATACCCTTAAAATAGCACAGCATGCACACCCCTACTTGGTCGGCTAGCTCTGCCTTTTCCAGGGTAGCTAGCACCCATGGGCTCACTAGTGAGGAGCAACACTTTTCAGCAGGTGAGGACAAAGACAGCAATCAGGACACAAAGGACGGGGTCTCACTGCATTCTCCCATCCTTGCCTGTGCATCCATGCAGAGATCTGGATCTAAGTAATGACTTCAGGATTTGGCCCCATTAAAAATTAACAAACAAACAAAATTTCTTCACACAGCATGTAGTCAGCCTGGAATTCACTGCCCCAAGATGGATCTGACTGTATGTGCTGATTAGAAAGGACTGGGTATTTTAATAAACAAAAATAACATTTGTAGTTATGTAAATAAGTTTAAACAAATCTCATGCTGCAAGACACACATATAACATTGTATCGGTCAGGAGGAAATTCCCTCCCCTTAATCATAATTGGCTAAGGAAGGTGAATTATGGAAGGTTTCACCTTGCTCTGGAACATCAAGTATTGACCAATGACAGAGACAGGATGCTGGAGCTGATGAACCAAAGGTCTGATTCATTAGGACAAATCCAATCTCTGTTCCACTTCAGTCACTGGAGATCACTGTACCACGGTGACTATTCTAAGGTAAATACATACACATTATTTGTAAATCATACGCACTATTGGATTTGGGGTTGGGACTGTTTTGAATCTGCAGTTTGATGCTTTTTAACTCATCATTAGATTTACCAATTCTCTTTGCCCCAAGGTTACAGCTGATGGAAGGGAACTGTTTTCAAGTGATTTATTAGCCTGTTATTGATACGCCTATAGTACCATGAGGGTGCACCCACTGCATTCATGCAGTGTCTGAGATGATCCATTCTTCTTATGATTGTACTATTGCCTAGAAACCCACAGGGGAAAAAAGGACTTTTAATGGTTTTATGTGCATATCAAATATTGCAATTTTTAACAGAGTTAATAAAATATGAGCCCCATTTATTTAGTTTCAACATTTCTTTGGGCCTCCAAAGTCTCCTTCTCATGTCAAAAGTTGGTCTCTGTTGTCTGTTATATTGTTCACAAATACTGTGACATGAGACTGAGTTAATTATAATCAAGCTGTCTGGTGTAAGTTCAAGGCATAGCAACAACTTCACTGACTTATCAGTGCAAGGCAATAGGTAGCTAACAATTTAAACTACCTGGTTCTACCTGTACAGTATGTTAATTGCAGCTAATGATACTAGAATACCAGGAAATGTATCAGGAAAAGCCCAAATGAGCCTTTATGTTAAGGATTTGGGAGCCTTAGGGCAGAGTGAGCAAATGGCATCCTCCCCATGTGCTAAAGAGTAGAAGGATACCCTCTGAGAGGGATCAGGCAGTGTACAGGTCACATCAGTGACCACTGATGGGAAGGGAAGTCACCATAATTCTCAAGAATCCCAGCCCACTTCTTCTTAGCATATGTGCTACGTGCTTCAGGTGGCAGGTGACCAGGATTCATCACTGAATTTGGTTTGCTGGTTGGATCATCAGCTTGCCCAGCCTGGGCCAGGTACAGATGGGGACAACCCACTAGCCAATTGGTGTCTCTGCTCTATCTGCACAAGGTGCTCTACTGTCTCTCACTAACTGTGAATTAAGACAGCAACTTTACTGCATTTTAGCTATTGTTTTCCATCTCAATACTAATCTAGGGAAGTGAAGCGTGGGGGAATGGGCCCATTTCGTTTCCTGCTTGGCACTGCCTGAATTTCTCATAACACAGAGTAACTGAATAAATTAATCTTCAGATAAAGGTACAGATCACAGCATGCTCCCTGGTTTAAGCCTATATTATAGTCTCGAGGGAAATGATAGCGGTAATGAATAATGTCAATTCAATTTGAAGTTGCAGTTGAAGTAAATGGATTGTTAATGAAATGTTGCTATTTGTCTTTGTTTTGCATTGCTTAAGTCGATAAAGATAAGTATTTTAGACTATGAGAAGAGGGATTTGGCCTGTTAGGTTGGGAATCTAATTAAAAGGTTTTTCTCATCATAGATTGCATTCGAACTTGAAAGCACAATTAGTTAGGAACAACTATAATTCAAACCATCCTGGAGAAAAGAGGGAATGTTTATTTGTTTGTCAATAGACTATTGTATAGAATTACCAAACACAAAAAAATCAAAGCTGCGCTAAGAAAAATGGCAAGCCTTTTTGTTTAAATAGTGGTTTGCAATTCAAGAGTGAACCCAAGTACAGCAAACTACAGTTTGAGCATCTCATTCAGAGCATCCCCACTTAGGAAGCTGTTCATTGTCCCAATGGATTTTTATTTCTCTGCTAGTCAGGGATTCCTCCAAGCCTGGGGAATCCCCAACTAGCTGGGTAAGACAACTGTACAATCCTCTTGTGCCACCAGCACAGCACAAAGTGGCCATGGTGGGGATCAGAATCTGCCCCTCTATGTGCAATGGCAAGGAGCTGCTGTCCCTGTGAGAACCTTGCTTTTTCTCCCTGTTTAAACATGGGGGAGGGGGAGCTCTTCAGAAGCTCTCGGTATTAGCCTAATTCTGCTCCTCACTGAGATTAAATCCCATTGGCTTCAGTGGAAGCAGAGTTATGCTAACACTGAGCATTTTTGAAACTCCCATCCATAACCTTCATATTGTATTAACATATTAGGAGGTTGTGTGCATAATAGAAACTGCAAAGCAAACTCAGATAGACTCAGAGGGCCAAGCAGCATGGTCCATTGAAAAGTAGTAGGAACCTGTGAAGAAATTAATGGAAGGATGACCAATTCTCACCAAGTTTCCACCTAAGGGATGACAGTTTAGCAGCTTAGCCTTTACCAGAAATACAAGAAAACAGCACACTCTATGTGCTACATATTTTGTGCTCACATTCCACTTGCCAAGGCTACATTACCCAAAGCAGATTAGCATCATGAAAGATTCTCATACTACAAATAAATCAAATTGGAGTAGTGGGTGGTACTCTGTATTCCTTTCCATTCTAGTCGAGTTCAAATGTATGCTGTTTTGATGAATTATTAAATATAAGAGTTCATTAGTAGTGGCTGAACAATTGTTTTCTGAGGCAGAACCACAATACAATGCATTGTGGAAATGGAAATTTTATGCTAATCACCAAAGGCAGAGTGAAAAAGATTGAGCCTGCATAATTTTTCATTGCTAAAACTGTTAGTCAGCTGTTAATGTCAATGATCCTTTTACAGACAGCGTTACTTTAGGCATCAGATCTAAATTTGCAACAGATCACTACCTCAAAATAAACTTAAAATCAATCTCACCTCTGAACGTTCTTTTCCTAACATGAACTGATACAAACATGGTATGGCTGTGAAAGTGTATCTAATGGCCTTTTTCCATTTCTAATTATGATGGGCCAAGTTTACCACTGCTATTCAACTTCAGCAAAACATTCCTTCATTAAAAAGTCCTAATAATTTCAATGGGTCGGCTCATAGAGGAAGGTGCTAATGAAGGTGGATAGGAATGGCTGAATCTGGCTTTCTGTTTCTATAAGCTACAAAACTATACATTTGTAACTATTTTCAGAGGCCAGAAGCAACCTAAAATCCATCTTACTCATTACTAGAGCTGGGTGAGCACTTCATAACAAATCATTTATTCAATTAATTTCACCTTTTGTCTGTTCTCAAATCTTCTGCAAGCATTGCAATTTTCTCAAAAGGTATTTCTTCAAATTAATTTGCTGTATAATTTCAATGAATAATTTTTGGTCTGGAGATAGTTATAAGTGTTCACAACACACAAGTTGATAGTTAACTTTGACTGATTTGGGTATTATTGATTCCTCCTCAATGTAGTTTCTAAAAGAGTCAGTCTCCCTTGTCCATTGCAATTACACTAACCGTGCTTCTTCAGCAGTTATCTGTTTCCAAATGTTAAGATGTTTCTGCTGCCTACTTGCCTGTAGTTAAAGACCAAACACTACAGTTTATGTGAAGCCACTTCCACCTCAGTTAGGTCTTAGAAGTCTAACTAGGCCTTGAAGTTTTGTTATAGGTAGAACTTTCATTTTACTTGATGTACTTATCATGTGATTTCTTGTGAGGAAATGAGAAATAACAGCTTGTGTGGGGCCAATATACACAAGACTAAATTAGTTGTTTTGGTCTCCTATTATGCAGATGCCTACTCGTCCATGAAGGATCTAAATTTGAGAAAAACCTAAACAGAAACAAAGCTTGGCTAGTGTTCAGAGTAAGTGATTTTAATAACTGGCCTCTCCTGCCAGTGGTAGCCAACAGTCCAGACAGATTCTGGAATGGAACGAAGCTAAACATAAGCCTTTGGTGCCAGCTACCAGAAACCAGACCACTGAAAACAATAAAGATAATCAGCAGTTTGTTTAGAAACCTCATGCTCATGCCTGGCCATGAAAGATATAGCAAGGAGCAAATATTTCAAAGCAAAACCCCACAGCTATTTATCAGCAGCGTCTGAATCATACAACTGCCTATTAATTACTTGAACTTATCAGAACAGATAACCAAAGAAACAGCTACGGAAAAGAGCTTAAAAAATTCAACATTACACAGGACACCTGTTCTTCTTCACCCTTTGTCATCATCTAGGATGCTTAAAATAAAATAAAAAAGTCTCCAAATCTTTCGCGGCTAAAATATATGTGGGCAATGACCGTTTTCTTTTACATATAGGCTGCAGCTGCCATACAGATTTTGCTATTCAAAGCCCAAAATAGAAATATCATTCTGTGGTGCCTTTGTTAGTTGCAAAGTCACAGGAGCCTGCAATACTGCCCCCTCAATTACAATATTCATCATCTCACAGCTCCACCTGCTTCATTGATCCCATTACAAGCAATTGATTGATTTGCCATTTCACCACTTCAACATCTAAATCTGCCAAAGTGCATTGTTTGAAAGTCTGTATTAACCATCAGCCTTTCCTAGTAACTCCCTGTCCTCTTACATTGCCACCACAACTTTCAATTGCTGCCCACCCATGCTTCTCTCAATCATTTTCTGGATCCTGTATTCCTCACCTATTTTTTTAGCCTCCCCCTCCCCATTCCTAGATCATCTACTCTTTGGTCCTCACATACTTTTTTTCCATCCAAAATATCTGTCTTTTTCTCCTCTCCCACCACCTCACTATTAGTAATTCTTCAACCTCTCCATACACTCATAAATCCTGCTCTTATCTCCACTTCTTCCTCCATACACTTCTCTTTGTCTCTGGGTTCACAATCTTCATACCACAATCCACCTCCTACTCCCAACCCAGCCTTCATCCTTCCTTATCAATCTTCTTTGGGCAACTGTTCTCCCTATCCCATGCCTTTGTCCTTCCCTGAAATGCACTCCATCTATTCTTCTCTACCACTCTTCATCCACATGGCCATTTAAATGTGGTCACAGTCCCATTGTGGGACACCTCTCTATGTAGCTGGCCTTCTCCTGCCACCAGCACACAGAGGATGGTTTCCTGGAAAATTGTCTCTTTTAGGTAGATATGCAATATGAAAGTGTTGTGATGCCACAGTCATCATGTCATAACATAATGTTGCTGGCATACAATGTTGCCAAACTCAACTGGTCCTTAGTGAAAAGATTTCTATGTAATTTTGTTCAGCCAGCGACCCATTTCAGATCTAAAAATGCAGGACAAATACAGTATTTGGATCAAACTCTACTTTCATTTGCAACAGCATCCCTGTAGTAGGTCCTAGCCGGGGCTCGACCCTTCCGGGCAGGAGGAGAGCCACACCGACTCACTACTGTGGGAACAAGCAGTCAGTTAGTCCCGAAACTCCGGCTCTTTGGTGCAGAGTCGGAGCAACCACAGTTAAAGCTCAGGCCCTTGACTGCAGGGGCCTGAGCGAGCAAGTAGTTCAGGAGCCCAGGCCCTGGATCAGGGCGGGGCAAACACAGTTAGCTCAGACCCTTGCTTGCAGGGGCTGAGCGGGCAAATAGTTCAAAGCCCAGGCCCTGGATCAGGGCGGGACAAACACAGTTAGGCTCAGGCCCTTGTTTGCAGGGGCTGAGCGAGCGAATAGTTCAAAGCCCAGGCCCTGGATCAGGGCGGGGCAAACACAGTTAGCTCAGGCCCTTGTTTGCAGGGGCTGAGCGAGCAAATAGTTCAGAGCCCAGGCCCTGGATCAGGGCGGGGCAAACACAGTTAGGCTCAGGCCCTTGTTTGCAGGGGCTGAGCGAGCAAATAGTTCAGAGCCCAGGCCCTGGATCAGG
Source organism: Trachemys scripta elegans (assembly GCF_013100865.1). Lineage (NCBI taxonomy): Eukaryota > Metazoa > Chordata > Testudines > Emydidae > Trachemys > Trachemys scripta. The sequence continues at coordinate 73,590,256 of NC_048306.1, read as the reverse complement.
GCGGGGCAAACACAGTTAGGCTCAGGCCCTTGTTGCAGGGGCTGAGCGGATAAACAGTTCAGTTAAGGTACGCCTAGGCTTTCTGTAGCCGAGCGTTGGGTGAGGGGGAAGCCTGCCACCCGTGCGGAGGGTGGCAGGGGGGAACGCAGGCCCACCCACTCCACTGCGTTCCAGCCCGGGGCCCTAACAGCGGTTGCTGCCGCTGCTGGTCAGTGGGGTATCCAGACCGCAACACACTGACATAGGCTCACACTCAGTTGCAGCCGGACCGGGGTCGGCTACCCCCGGGCTACTTCCGTGATCCCCCTCAAAGCCTACCTCGTTCGTTGCGCCGGGATCGGGCCAGTCCATCTGCATGGGCTCCTCTCTGCCCGGGCTCGGCGGCAAGTCCGGTAGCTCTGCCGGGAAGTCCGGCCAATGGTCCTCAGGCGGCTCCTCTGGATAGCAGCAGGGGCGAAGGGGTTCGGGTCCAGTCTCACCCTCAGGGTTAGTGGGGTGCGGTTCCCAGGGATTCTCCCAGTAGCGGGCGTGAACGGGCTCCGGCGGCTCCTCCTCGTAGCGGGCCCGGGGTAGCTCAGGCCAGCTAGGGTCCAGGCCTCGGTCTTCGACGGTCTCCTGGCCGGGAGCTCCCGGCCGCACGTCTGCTCCCTGTGGTGGCTGGCCGCCGACTGAGCTCTGGCGGCCGGCCTTTATACTTCCTGTCCCGCCCCTTGACTTCCGGGGGGCGGGGACAGGCAGTGGTTGTCCCACCCACTCTGGTGCCTGCACGTGGGCTCCCTCTTCCGGGCAGGAGGGGAGCCACACCGACTCACTACAATCCCTAAGATAGGAACATAAGACATAAGGATGGAAAGGACTTCCTGGGTCATTGAGTCTGGTCACTTATCACAGGTAACCCCATCATAACTCCTATTGGAAGACTGATCCATAATCTCACTCCTCTGATGATTTTTAATCTTCATCTAATTATCAGCCTAAATGTATTCATGGCCAGTTTTTACCCATTTGTTCTTGTGCCAACTTTGTCCTTTAGCTTCAATAGCTCTTCCTCCTCTCTGGTGCTCACCCTGTGAACGTATTTATAGACAGCAATAATATCCCCTCTCAACCTTTATTTTCCCAGACTAAACAATTAAAGGCATTTTACTCTCCTCTCACAGATAGGCTCCTTAGTCCTCTGATCATCCTCTTAGCCCTTCTTTGCATCTGTTCCAGTCCGAATTAATCTTTCAAGTTAACCCCCACCTTTGGATGTCTGTGTGTATCCTGCTTTTTATGGGCCAGATTCCAATACTCTTACTTCACATGTGGCCCATTAATGTCAGTGAGCCTGCATGTGGAGTGAGGTGATACTCAAGGTGAATAAAGGAATTGGAGTTTGGCCCAAGGAATGTGTCGTGTAAGTTCTTCAGGGCAGAGATAGTTCAGTACACAAGTATTAAGACAGAGTCAAGTACATGCTCAGCACTAAACAAATTATAAGCAGTAACAGCAACAACTATTGCAATCTTATGTAGCTGTCAGCAAAAATGTTGCCCTGTCAATACAATTAGTGGGCAAAAATAACAAGTTGTTCAAAAGAACAGAAACTATGGCCAATAATTTAAAAATTCTAATAATTTTATGTGCTCAACATAGGACAGCATAAAAGGAACCTGATTCTTCAGCACTTTCTGAAAATCAGGTCCCTTTAGGATACCTTAGGTTGCGCACCCAAAACCTGGGGCACCCAAATCAACAGTCACTTATGTTTCACCCTGGACCAAGTGAAGGACAACTTAAATTAATAAGTAACTCAGATGAGCAAAGTTATAATTTTATTTCCTTTTATTAAATACTGTCCCACTAAATCTACATTCCCAAAGTATCACAAAGACTTTTAAGTGTACAAGCCCTATTAAAGACAATGAGATTTGAGCAGCTAAAAACTAACACAACTTTGGAAATTTTTAGTAAAATTCTAAACCTACAAGTTAAAAATCAAGCTGGCAACTATTTTTTAGCCCCCCTCTTCCCCCCCCCCCCCTTCAGGTTTGGTCCGTATAAAATATTCTTAAGCTTTGGAAATTATTCTTAACTATTTTAAACAGATTTCTGTTGTCTCTTACATCTTTTCATTTCCTTTCATTTAAATATTTATGTCAATTTCAAGATTTAATAAGGATGACCATGATTAGGGGTAAGGCTCAATGAGGTTTACTAAATAAAATCTTTAATTTTTAAAGTCTTAGCACATCTTAGGTACAGTCTGACACCCAGTATCATCATAAAAGAGTACAGAAAATGATGAAGCGCTCACATTATTGTGAAGACACCCCTCTGTTAACACCCATGCCATATTAATGCAAGTATTTCATCATATCTTCAGGCTATCTACAAAGAAAATATTGTCCACAAATCAGTTACATATGTCATCTTAATTTCCTTTACAGAGTCTAAATGAATACTTTGATTAAGAATTAAAAACTACAACATGAAGGATTATTTTACAAGGGACAATATAAAATGTATTGGCCAGGGCCGCCCAGAGGATTCAGGGGTCCTGGGATAAAGCAATTTCAAGGGCCCCTTCCATAAAAAAAAGTTGCAATATTATAGTGGGGCCCCTGTGGGGCCCGGGGCAAATTGCCCCACTTGCCCCTCCCTCCCCCCGCCTCTGGGCGGCCTTGGTATTGGCTTTGTCACAGAATATTTTATTAAAACCTGTTTTATAATCAGTTTTATAGCAAACCAAAAAAACCCAAATCATTGCTGTCATATAATTAGTCTGTCTTTTATACTTCAGTGATGGAGAGTTTTGTCAAACCATAATAAGATCAAAATAGATTTTTCTTGTCCTTTGCCTTGAAGTAGTGATTTTAAATCCATAACTTAGAATTTCATATCTGTTGAGATTTCTTGCTGCTCATTTACCTATCTTCTTTGCCACGCATTTCTCTTACAGTACCTGGAGCTCCAGGCTACTCATCAATCCAATTATAAGTCTGCCAGAAAATAAAATATACAGACTGTTGCACCACTCAGCTTACTCTTCTAACCGCTTCTTATTCAAATGCATTAGACAATATTGGCATTGTTAAGCCTTGAAGACCCTAAACTGCTGTTCATTTAGTAAATTCTTCTAGGTTGCAAAGTAACTGTTACTGAAACATAAGCATTTCTGCTCTTTCCTTTTTTCATGTAAGCAGCATTGCTTTTCAGAGCTAATGTATACGTAATGGTCTATTTTTAAGTCAGTGAAATCTGAATTGGCAGTTAGACTGTTTTTACCCCCAGAAGTAGTGATCTGCAATAGAACCAATAATGTCTCTTCAGTTTATGGACAAGAGTTTAATTTAACAATTACTTTAAACAAGGCTAGGGCTAATCCACAATTTTGGATTCACCTGGGTAACGAATACCCACTATTACTGCCATCAAATACCAAATAAGGATCCAGATGCTGATAGCCATCATCTGGAAAGCCAGTGAGAGAGACTGCAGATGGATGGACATAGAGGCTGGAGTGGTGGGAGGTAACTAGGAAGAAGCAGCTAGAGAGCTCTGCACCCAGTAAAATGGTTCCTGATCAGGTTATCTCCAAAGCAAGCTGCTCTCAGCCCTCTTCCTGATCTTGCTGTCTCTGGAAGAAGTAGATGGTCACTGGCTGTTTTTAAGTACTTCTTTTTCCTGTGATCCTGCTGGTTCCAGAAGAGAGAACCACATTAGCAAATCTGAAGAACCAGCAGCCTCCCCTAAATATTTCTGCTGCAGCAGAATCTAGGGGTAGACACTACTTCAAAAGTACAATACCTTGTTACTTTTCTGTTTGTGTGTCTGTGATTGATTATGCCTGAGCACCAATCTGTTAAAAGAAGTGAGCCAGATTTTCAGTTGGGTATGTATAATTGTAAGGGTACTAGGAATATGCTTAAATTATGCATTCACGGGGGGGTGGGAATCAGACACATGCCCAAACACGTAGATAGAAAGGTGTCTGACTGTACAGGTCAGGCACAAATACCTGACTTATGTGCATTTGATAGGCATATGCAAATCATAGAATATCATGGCTGGAAAGAACCTCAGGAGGTCATCTAATCCAACCCCCTGCTCAAAGCAGGACCAATCCCCAACTAAATTATCCCAGCCAGGGCTTTGTCAAGCCTGACCTTAAAAACCTCTAAGGAAGGAGATTCCCTAGGTAACCCATTCCAGTGCTTCAGCACCCTCCTAGTGAAAAAGTTTTTCCTAATATCCAACCTAAACCTCCCCAACTGCAACTTGAGACCATTATTCCTTGTTCTTTCATCTGCCACCACTGAGAACAGTCTAGATCCATCCTCTTTGGAACCCCCTTTCAGGTAGTTCAAAGCAGCTATCAAATCTCCCCTCATTCTTCTCTTCTGCAGACTAAACAATCCCAGTTCCCTCAGCCTCTCCTCATAACTCATGTGCTCCAGCCCCCTAATCGTTTTTGTTGCCCTCCGCTGGACTCTTTTCAATTTTTCCACATCCTTCTTGTAGTGTGGGGCCCAAAATTGGACACAGTACTCCAGATGAGGCCTCACCCATGTCGAATAGAGGGGAATGATCACATCCCTCAATCTGCTGGTAATGCCCCTACTTATACAGCCCAAAATGCTGTTAGCCTTCTTGGCAACAAGGGCACACTGTTGACTCATATCCAGCTTCTCGTCCACTGTAATCCCTAGGTCCTTTTCTGCAGAACTGCTGCCTAGCCATTCGGCCCCTAATCTGTAGCAGTGCATAGGATTCTTCCATTCTAAGTGCACACGCAATGCACACACACAAATGTTTGAATACAATTGCTAATTAATATCTAACTCTGATCTGACCCACAAACCTACAATTATATAATTCCTGCAAGCTTGATATCTATTGGTTGTTTCCATGTTTAATGTGATGTTTAATTTCATCCATTCAATGATCTTGAATGGATGCAGAGAAAATGATCTCTTAGATTAGCCTCCCCTGATGCTGCTAGTGACTATATACGTTTTATGTGGCAAATCTTGGTTAGCATTTTCCCATTCATTTTTATAGATCCTTACTGAGTTTGTTTGCCACAATCAGTTAAACAAGAAACTCTAGTGTAATTACAATAACATGTGCTTAGGAATATGTTGGCTGACAATGGCGAAAGAAAAAGATACATAGGAACCTGTTTGTTTTAACTATTACTTCAGAAAAAACTGGGGCTAAAGTGTTGATCTAAGAAGATCTTCCAGCTGTCCTCATTACTGTGCTTTTTCAAAAGAAAAACTTGTGTGCTATCATGTGATAAGAATGAGTTATGAACTGTTAAAATCCATTCTATTCCCATTGTGACACCTGTGTAGTTCCATTTTATTTTAAATGGAATGAGCAAATTATTCCATGAAATGAAAAAATGGTTTTGTTAAATGGGTTGAGGTTTTTGGTATTCAGAAACAGAATACACCCCACAGACTGCAAAATTATTTTGTTGAATGCTTATTCAGAGCAATAGTCCTGCAAAGCTTCTTTAGAAAAGAGAAAGAGAAAGAAAGAAAATAGACACTCTTTCATTGCAGCTGTATGTTGGTTTGTTTTCTATTTATAGTGTCTTTTCATGTTCCTGTTTTTGGAATCTACAGTACTCCTGTGGCTTGGAGAATTTGAAAAACATTATTCTAACTTAAGAGTATGTCAGCAGTTTCTTGAATACTCCCTACTTTGAGGTTTAGAACTTCAGCAATATTTGTAAATACATATTTATTTATTTATTTATTTGGGCTTGAACATCACAGTTTCTTAGGAAGTGAGAAATAAAGTTTGATCATAACAGATGCTGCTTTATTTCTTGGACGAAAGAACAAAAAAGGGCTATATTGGTTTTTCATGCTCTTCTCTGGCTAAAACAGCTGAATGGGTTGTCTATATTCCAAAGCTGCAGAGGTGAATGTTCAATTTCAGCAGCCACAGAATATCTAATTAGTGGCATTCCATGCTGTTCCCTTCTCTAAGGCAGAGTTAACAGGCCAAATTGTGTGGTCAGCTACACTCATACAATTACCTTGACCTCATTGATTTCTATAGGGTTGCAGGGGCAAAACTAGAAGGAGAAATTTGTGTCTTTGATTCAACCTTGTCCTGTAACATATTAATCTTTTTTTGTTCTGGCTTACTGGATTTTAGTCAGCCAGATATAAGCCAGATAAAGTGGTCCGTTGAGACCACAGGGTTCTTCATAACAACAGTATAGAGCGTACAAACTGTGGGACCGATTATACTGTCTCTGACATTGGTATAGGAGCTGAACTTCATTATAGTTTATGGAGTTACACTGCTGTAAAATGTTCATAAATGAGAGGAGACTAAGATTCTGTGACTGTTCAGATGAACTGACAATCAGTTGTTTAACTTCCTGTTCTCCTCTGGGCACATGAGATCCAGTCACTGAACAGAGCATCCCTATGATTTCACTGGAACAAATCTTGATTGAATAATTGTTTGTTAAAACTCAGAAAGAATGCCAACTCCCTACTGATATTCATAACATAATGTACAACCTTACTGGGCTTTCTTTGGTTGATCAGTATGTTACGTCCACAGAACCATCCCTAATTTAGATGGAGAGTTGGGAACAAATGAATGCAATACATGTTTTTTCCCTAGCTGACCTTAAGAAGAGTCCATCAACCAGGAATGGGTAGTAAATGGTTATGGACACACCCTGAACATGTGTTTAAACCACTATTAGAACTAGCAATCAAATTATGCCTGCCTCATTCAATTCCTCAGGCTTATTTTTGTTTTATATTAAAAATATTAGTTGAAAGGCTCACAGGGTGCTGAGTCCATCTGCCCCCACAAGAGACTAAAGAAACTAATTGCAAGATAAATCTTAAATAACTCCAGTTGCTACATTGCTGTAAGTATGAATGGCTAAAAACTTGAGAATCCAGGCATGTGCTCTCCAGCTCACAGCCAACTCCACAGCTTTTCAATTTTATTTTATTTTATTATGTGCTCCAGGCAAGTCTTTCTATTTAATACATTTTCCTCAATCATGTAGCCATAATCTGTGACCTTTTGGATGAGTAACACACAGAGGTTAATGGCTATTTTCTTATGGCTGAATTGCCGCCACCTTAAACTGGGTGTCTTTAAAAGATGCTTTTAATATGTGCAAGAAGCCATTGTCCAAATTGTGCACTCCTTTACACCCATGCAATTCAACCACTTGAGTGTGTTTTGAATGCAAATATGATGGCTATGTCGATTATTGTCATTGGTGGCCCCTGATAACAAGTAGAAGTAAGACTGTGTCAAGTGTCTTCCACTTACATTATGCACAAGCGGGCAGAGAGGTGAATATAGTTCTCAATGGTCAGCAAATAAAGCGTAATTCACATCTGGTCTAGGGTTACCATATTTCAGCAAGCAAAAAAGAGGACGGGAGGAGCCCCGCCCCCGTCCTGCCCTAGCCCCGCCCATGCCCCTCCCACTTCCCCCCCTCAGAACCCCCAACCCTCCCCCCGCTCCTTGTCCCCTGACTGCCCCCTCCTGGGACCCCTGCCCCTAACTGCCCCCCAGGACTCCACCCCCTACCTAAGCCTCCCTGCCTCTTGTCCCCTGACTGCCCCCTCCTGAGACCCTCCCCCCATCCTAACTGGCCCCCTAGGACCCTACCCCCTACCTGTACCCTGACTGCCCCAACCCTTGTTCATACCCCCACCCCCAGATAGACCCCTGGGACTCCCATGCCCCATCCAACCACTATCCACCCCGACAGCCCCCCCCAGAACTCCCGACCTATCTAAACCCCTCTGCTCCCTGTCCCCTGACTGCTCCGATCCCTCTCCCCAC